>NC_056743.1:997404278-997661778 GCF_019279795.1 Protopterus annectens | reverse complement strand
AAGGCTATTATTGAACATGGTGCTTAAGTGGGGAGCCAGTTCATTCTGAAGTTCATGTAAAACGCAGCCTGGGATGTTGTCCAGTCCCATGGATGCTGTGTTTTTGGCTTTAGAGAGTGCAGCTTTTACCTGTGTAGTTGTGATTACAGGGACTCTGCATTCTTCCTATATAGATATGGGCCCTTTAGGGGGTGAGGGGGGATAAAGTTAGCACTGAACCTATCTGCCAGGATGCTGGCAATATCAGTTGGTTCTGTAATTTTTGTGCCATTGTGCTGTAACTCAGAGCAAATCTGGCTGTTGCCATTGAGATTCTTGACATAGCTATAGAATGCTTTGTGGTTGTCCTTAGAATTAGTGGAGATTTTGTTTTCGTAGCTAGCTTTGGAGGATCTTATAAGAGATCTCAGCTTCTTACTGAGGCTGACCAGGGAGCTCCTCCACTCATGGGATTTGCCTCTATTTTGCAATAGTTTCTTCCTTCAGTTGTACAGTTTGTTTATGGCAGGGGACCACCATATGGGCTTCCTTTTTTTGGAGGATAATGTCTTGGTTCTGTTTGGGATAGCACGATCCATGCACTCGTGTAAGTGCTTATAGAGTGCATTTGTGTAGGATTCAGCAGTTGTAACTGTATTGTCCATCTGCATGGGTGTCATGAAGTTCATCACTTCTGTCTTAAGAAGCATGAAGTTGGTTTTGGAGAATTTTTTTACAGTGGTTTCCTTAATGGGGGGGTGGAGGCGGGATATGGATATCAAGTGTGATTAGCTTATGGTTGGATAGGACCAACAAAGAGTTCATTTCAGGTGTGGAACACCAGTCACTCGTGTTGGTAATGACTAGGTCTAGGATATTGTCGCCCCTGGTGGGGGTGTGGATAAGTTGATCCAGGGCATTGGAGTTTATAAATTCCAGAAAGCGTTGAGCTAAGGAGTTGGTACACAAGTAGTTTTCCCAGTTAATGGTGGGGTAGTTGAAGTTGCCCATTATTAGGGTGTTTGGTTGAACCCTAATATTTTCCAGTACATCAAGAAAAGAGGAGTGGGAATTCTGGGGTATGGTGGGGGATCTGTAGCAAGCTACAATTTGGAGTGCAGTTTTGCCCAGAGTTAGGTGCACTTGGATAACCTTGGATGCATTATGCTGAGCAACTAGCTTGGAGGCGTGGATATCCTTAATGAATATGGACACACCTCCACCTTTGGTGTTTCGGTCCAGGTTACATGGCCGAAAAGTGTGGTATGAGTTATAGAGTTATATACTCCACATAGAAAATGCGACAACCAAGACCTTAACAACAGTAAAGCACCATAAAATGGCAATGCTACTTACTGTGAACCTGCAACAGTCAGCAGTTGCTTTTACTCTCATCCTGCTTCTGACAGACCACCAAAGGCAGACACCTATTATGTGCAAGGCTGCTGTCTGTGATGATAAGTGAAAGACATTATGGGCAGCTCTTACTCTTAAATACACTGCAACCCTCTCCCTAACACATATACACAGCATAAGCTATAGTAATACAAGTTTTACAGTGCTTTCAGCAAATACAGTACAATGGGCGACACTACTAATGCCATATCAAATCAGTGACTGTTGTTTAACAGAGATCAAACACCAGCAAGGGTAAGTCACTTTTATTCACAGTGGTCTCTTTATCCATCAATTATAACCACATTACTGACTGTAAAAACACCTCAGATGTCTGCCTGTGGTAAATAGTAATAATAACAATAATAATAATAATCAGTAATTCAAGTATGTTTCACACAAACACCCATTAATCACAGTAAAGTATTCCATCTTACTTCACACAAATATGTACATGACTGCCTAAACTCAGCTCTGTAGAATCACAGGGATCAGAGAACCCTTATTACCAGTCATCCAAAAAGCCTTAAAACTACAGCAACCACCAAAATTTCAGTACCATCCTCCTGAGCAGGTCTTTCACTTAGGACTACCTTAACCTTTTCTCTTTGCCTATACTCTTATATCAGTTTCTGGTAGGGAAGGCAGTCTCTAACCAGTAGTCCAAACTTCTTCTTGACTTCCTCCCACTCTATTACCTCTCCTCTCTCTAGTTATCTGCTGCCAGTACCTTGGCCCCTTTGTCAGTTATCTCCAGTAAATTCCAGCCCGTATTGTATGTTTTCTGTATCCTTACTTATAGTCACTGCTTTTGGTAAAAATCTCCTTTCTCCATTCCCCTTGTAGGCTTATTTCTTAGAATATGCTTTGCAGATTTATGGGTTATAATAATCTGTGTGGTTGTTATTATTCTCCTTAAGGATCTGCACCTAAAATCTCACCATCTTTTTATTTCTTGAACTGTCCACTTCCCCACTTCACCATCATTCATTTCCATGTTGAATTATAGCCTTCTGCTTGGGTTATGTATAACTGTGTAGCTGTAAAATATCCTTTCAAATCAGGAAGTCCCAAACTACTTTGTTCTGTTGGGGGATCAACTTATCCCACTTGACTCTTGCCTCGTCTCCTCCCAGATAAATTCCTTCAACTCTTAATTAACTGTTGTCCACAACTTCTCCACTAGTTGATAAAAATATGCCTGTATTATATTTTGTTTCATCTCTTCCCACATATCCTCAGCTGCCATAACCAAAGCCTTTTTAATCCATACTCTTAAATATTTAACCTTATTGCGTCTCCGAAAATATGGATATTGCTGAACTAATTCATGTATGGGTACATCATTTACAGATATAGCCTTTGTTTTATCATCATTCATTTTATATCCTGAAAAGACTTGAACGTTTCTCAAAATATTCCATAACAATGAGAAGTTATTTTCTGGATTTATTAAGTACAACATAACATCATCTGCAAATAAAGCAAACTTTTCTTGCTTACAATACCAGTTATATAATTGGATTCCTGAATCCCTTATTTTCTTTGTTAATGGCTCTAAATATAAAGTAAATAACAAAGGGAAAGGGGACATCCCTGCCAGATTCACACCCAACTTATCAGCGAGGAACCTTCCCACTTTAATTCTTGCCTGCAATCATTTGTATATCCTTATTACTGTGTCAGGGAATGCAAATGCTTCCATTGCTCGACTAATAAAATCCCAGCTTACTTTGCCAAATGCTTTCTCTGCATCAAGACCCATCACCACCAATAGTATTTTATTACAGTCTGCCTCCCTGTCAATCATAATTGTTCTGTTAATGTTGTCAAATGTTTGCTTCCCCTCCACAACACCACATTGATCCATATCTATGAAATGTGGCAACACCTTTGCCATTCTTTAAGTTAGTGTAGACATAAACACTTTATAATCATGGTTTAAAATGGGAATGGGTCTATATGAAGCTGGGTCAGATTAGGTCTTTACAGTCTTTGGGTAAAACAACCACCCCTTCTTTTAAAAATACTATTAAAGAAAATAATATATATCACTATCTTTTCTTCCCTCCTAACTTCAGACTTCCAGAGGAATACCATCTGTTCCTGTAGATTAATTATATGCCACTATTTTATCTCTTCTGCTCTTACTCTAACTATTAATTGTTGAGCCTCATCTTCCCCTAACCATGGTATAATTAAGTCTACCATATATGTCTATGCATGCTCTTTCGTGGTTTCCACTTTCATCTGCTTTATATAAATGTTCATAAAAATTCCAAAATATCTCTAATACCTGTTCAGGAACTCTGGTTATTTTTCTTGTCATAGGCTCCCTAAGATTAGCAACAACCCTTTCTACTTTCTGTTGCCTAAGTTGTTGTGCTAAAAATTTTTGGGCTCTGGAGTTGCTTGACAGCAATGTTTCTAAACTCATGCATATTATCCAAATAATCACTTACTTTATCTTTAGCGCTCTGCAGTTACTCCTCTTCTTGTTCTATAAGATTCATCCTATTCTGTGCTATGTTAACATTAGTCAGCACCTCTAAATAATTCCTATTACTTCTTAACCATACCTCTTTCTCTTTTTTCTTTCTATCCTATTTTAAACTCCACTTTCATTTTATCTCACCCAACAGCTGTCCCTTCTGAAGAACTTTATAGCGTCTCCTAATAACACTCAAATATTTTCCACTATTCATTCTTTGAATTGTTCTCTTTTCAGTAGTAAGGTTTTGAAAGTGCCAGTGACTCATACTTCATTACCCTGCATTTTTATCTTAGGTTTTATTGGTGCATGATCTGAAATAATTACTATACGTATGTTGCAGATTTTAATTAAATGCACATGCTCCTGTAAACCATAACTTCCATCCATTCTAGCCCAGTTATTGTACTTTGTGGAATAATGTGTAAATTCTGTCTGAGTTTCTACTACTGAATTCACATCTTCTATACCAAATATTTTCATAAATTTCTTCAGAAATCTAACCCCTTTCATTATATTTTCCTTCTATGTCCCCCGATGGATCCTCACTATTGCAAATCAAGTTCCATTCTCCATCTATAAGTAATATTTCCTGCTGAAAGCTGATTATTTTTCCCAAAATGTTCTTAATCTCCATAACAGCAGCCTTTGGTGGAATATAAATACATGCTACCATAGTCCTCCTCCATAGCCAATAGCCCATTAGTACCATAAATATACCATTACAGTCTTTTCCCTCTTCTATTACAATTGGAGCCCCTCTAGCAATAAATATTGCTTCCCTTTTTCCTCATATCTGATATTCTAACAAAGATGCATTCTGGAATCCTTTCTTTGTCAAATTCACTTGCTTATTTCTTTCCAATTGTGTATCCTGAATCATTGTGACTTGCACTTTGCACTGCTTAATGTAATGAAATACTATTTTCTTTTTGTCTACACTGTAAGGCCATTTACATTCCAAGATTATACAACTAGAGTAGCCATTATGATAAAAAGCTATTGTTCCCACCTATTATACATGTTTGTTAAATGTGTATTCCAACACTTGTCTTACATGCACACAATAATATTTGGCAGGCTGATACACTTGTTTCTGCTCATCTTCATTTGAACCTGTGTCACATTTTTTCAAGACTTTTTACTTTAATGAAAACCCTCCAACAAAAACTAAATACATTTTAGGAGCACCTCACTCCATATTAACTTAGAGCAAATGCAAAAAACTTTGCACTTTTTCAGCAAATGAAGTATAGCTCTCTATATAGGAACAATTGCCCCAAATCAACAGCTGCACCCACAGACATTACTTAATGTTACATCTTGTGTTCCCACTTACACTGATTGCTCCCTGAATTTATTTTCTTATCTCTATGTCCCTACCAGATGTAAAAAAAAAAAAAAAGCTTGCATGCTTTCAGAAAACATTAACTTTTAGCCTTATGAAAAAGTGCACTGGCTACCTTTAAATAAAACTAAACTCTGCATTGTTCTATTAAATGTATTAACCCGGTAAGGCTGGTGGGAGGTTACTATCCCATATTCATGTCCCATGATTTCAAACATCATTTTTCACTGAACTGTCTGCCATTGCCCCATTAAATTTTGCATTTCCCTCAGCAAAAAATGCTCATAAGTCTCAAGATTAATTGCTTGCACCAGCAGACAGCTTGACTCCATGTAAAAGTAGTCAACAGTGAGGAAAAAAAAGGCAATGACTTTGCAGATGCATGGAGGAATCTTTGTAAATTTCAGTCAGAATGCAATGTGCAGAATTTCCCCGGCCAGCTGCTTTTAGCTGCAAATTTCTTGTATCCCACTGAGAGCATTTGCTAAAGCCAAAAAGCTCATATTTTTATAGATTAAAGAAATATAGCATTTTTCTTGCCTTTCATCGTTTTGTCTTATTTTTCAAGCTTGTTTACTTACAAAAATAGTTTATAGCTTAAGTCAAGGAAATAGAGATAACAACCCTTGTAAAAACAAAGGAAAATTGTAATTTTATTTCTACATGTACTATAATTAGTACATTTTACATCACATTCCCCAGCTAAGCAGCCCAAGATCACAACATTATATTAACTTAAACTGGTGTATACCCAGCCTTTCTAATCTTGTTATAGCGTAAAGCCTATATTTCTTAAAACTAAGAAAAAGTACTTATATACTTTAATATATTTAACATTTAACATATACAAGTAACTGAGAATACATAGAGATATTAAAAATACCCCTGATTGCACACTATACAAAACTGCTTTACAACATAACATGCAGTTTATATCATGAAATATTTTATACAAATACTAATAAGAACAAACATTGTTTTACTTACAGACACTTATTTTTCCTTTAGTGTCTTTCTAAAGATTAATGACATAACTTGGGGTATATATGCTTTACAGTCGACCCACAAATTTAAGAAAGTAAACAAAATTCCAGTCTTTCTCAACCACTTTTTCTTACAAAGTCATACTTTGCAAATGTGTTTGATGCTTTATAGACTCCCATTTATTCATTAATTTCAGTATTGGTCTTCTTGATCATCTCCCACTCCCAAAACCAGACCCTGATTCAAGTCAAAGGTGCACTTGATTCTTCTAATCAATCCCTGCACTTTACATGTCGCTCATGCATTTTCCTTTTGAACAACTGAAAAAGCTTCACTGGCAAACTCTCTGTGAACTGTACCGACAGAAGAATGAGAAGCACATTTTTCTTTAGCTTGCTGGCTCGTTTTTGTTGGACATTTTTTATTTCCTCCTTAGCATGTCCTGTAACAAAATTCTCCAGACAAATATTCTGCAGATGGATATAGCATCTTGAATTTTATATCTGCCTTTCAACATTCCCTGATTGCTAGGATAAATGTGCTTCTCTTCTGCCCTGTGTGTAGTGAATAATAATTTTCCAAAAACATTCTGCTGTCTGCAGGGCAGCCACGGTGGTGTAGTGGTTAGCATTGCCGCCTCACAGCAAGAGGTTCTCCGGTTCAATCCTTGGCTGGGATGCCTTCTGTGCGGAGTCTGCATGTCCTCCCTGTGGTCGCGTGGGTTTCCTCCAGGTGCTCCAGTTTCCTCCCACATCCCAAAGACATGCTGCAGGTGGATTGGACACTCTAAATTGGCCCTAGGTGGTAATGTGTGCGTGTGTATGTGCCTTCTGTGGAAGGTTGGGCACTAGGCTAGCAACTCGACACCGTAAAACTCTACTGCCAATCATGAGTGGACAAGGTGATCCACTGTGGCAACCCCTAACCAGGAAAAGCTGAAAGAAGAAGAAGAATTCTGCTGTCTGCAATTTTTAATACTTTTCCTTTTTTACCACAGTTATGTCAGGATCAACTCTTTCTGACAATATGATTGTATCTTTACTAAATTCTGCTGTCTGCAATTTTTAATACTTTTCCTTTTTTACCACAGTTATGTCAGGATCAACTCTTTCTGACAATATGATTGTATCTTTACTAAAATAGGTTTTGGCTGTTTTCGCATGGCCAGATTTGCAGCGTACACTTGACGAGCCCTTTCAGTTAACAAACCCTGCTTTGGAGCACCACTCTATTTGCTAATTTGTGCTTTCATAGAATTAGTATAGTCTGTTCCTACCCGTTTCTCTGGCATAACAGAAAATCTCAGGTTTTCTCTATGTGCTCTATTGTCTAACTTTACTATTTTTAAAACAGTTCTTCTTGAGAAGCCTTATACTCATCCAGCCTTTTCTTCATTTCAACCTCTGATTTTTGCAGTTCATCTGAATAGCTAGTTAAAGCTTCTTCTATTTTTCAGCCTCTTGTTCCTTGAGTTAATATATTTCTTCAATGTTTCATTTATTTTTTAAATGCCTTTATTGATTTATCACTTGTGACATAGACAAATTTATATTTATATTTATATGAAAGTAAGCAAACTGTATTAACAAGTTCACATTTACAAATATACTTCACATATATTGCTATATATCATATAACCTAAGCAGCGTTACATAAATTATTCAATTAATGTTTAATTTATTTTAATCACATTTGAGTACATTTATTTTCCCCCAAATTACTGAGAGCTATCTCTTGTACAAAAACTGAAGCTTGAATTGCTTTTTGCTGAATAGCTGCAGGATTCTTCCCAACCAGTGTTTCCCTCTCACCTTTTCTAGTTGATTTTTTTTCAGGATCTCCAAACTTCCTTTTTTCTGATATCCATGCATTGTACTTCTTACTAGCCAGTAACTGACCATGTTTTTTTTCACTTTCTGTTTTCACACTGAGAGTTGAAATTAAGCTATTGATCACTGTGCAGCCTT
Organism: Protopterus annectens; assembly: GCF_019279795.1. NCBI lineage: Eukaryota > Metazoa > Chordata > Ceratodontiformes > Protopteridae > Protopterus > Protopterus annectens. The sequence continues at coordinate 997,653,614 of NC_056743.1, read as the reverse complement.
CTTGAAAGTCATACTCTGCATGTCTTTGATTGTCCAGGGTTACCTGCTTTCTAAGCTTTGCAAAAGTATTTAAACGTAACAGTGTGTAAATACTTCTGTTTTTGTACCTTATTAATATGTCAGTGTTACTGGAGCTTTTCACCCGGTCCTCTGTTGAAAATAGGTATGCAACCCCAGTTGGACTTTCTTGGTAAACCAAATGAAATAAACAAATGAATAAACTGAGCAAACAACAACAGGGTCAGTTGCTTTCATCTACAGACTGTCCCCATCCATACTTAGCTGTTATAACCATTTCTGTTTATGCTTGACATTGCATTGTGATACATATAGTGGCTCTATAATACATTTCAGCTAAGCTTCACACAAAGAGTAGTCACAATAAAATATTTCAAGTTTAGTCACACAAGTCATATTAATCCTGCAAAGCCAGAATAATGAGAAAAAAATCAACAATCATTTCCCACCACAAATAGACCCAGCAAATCTCAGATAACTGGCGTTTACATAAAAATATATAAAAGCCACACAGTAACAACAGTACTGCTTTCAAATATCTGTCACCCAAACTTTCTGCCTCCAAAATGTGGAACACTACTTCTTACAATGTGTAACAAATGGGTAAAAATGTGGAAAACATACTATCAGCTTCATCTAGGAAGTTTACAGCATGGTTAAAACCTTTTTTTCATACAAACAAAAAATATTTTGATGAATTAATATGATTCAGTATTAATTACCCTGGATATTTATAAAATAAATGTTAACAATGAATCCAGGGGATTCAGAAATGTCACATCTGTGATCACAGACAAGCCAAAACTGTTTACAGTGCATCTATAATGTGCCCTGAGGCACTATTATGCATGGGGGCCAAGCTAGTGTGCATAATGAGCAGCTCCACATCATGGCTATAGTACGGCCCCATGGGAAGATGATGTTACGCAGTAAAGTGCACGAGTGTGTGGTTATTTGCTGTGGACCACATGCACAGACGATAATGCTAAGGTGATAAATCATTGTTGTAGCTCAACGCAACAAATATGCAGAGAACTGTCTAATGCAAGAAACTATGGCTCGGATGCCTAAGCACGGAATGTAGAGAAGGTAGTAGGACAACAGAAACAACAGAAATTGATGTAACACTGCAAGTGAGCTGCTGACCAAAGGAGGGATGTATAACACAATGTGGGAGGGTATTTGACTCATCCACACAGGAATTAACCTGAAATTCTTGAACATAATACATGTGAAACAGGCAGGATAGGTGAGGTACAGTAAAGGACCATGACTGTACTTACTTGCAGCAGTCTTAACAGCAGAGTTATCAGTGTTCCTAGTCTATAATGTAAAAGTCATAAGCAAAAAAAAAAAAAAACAACCATGAGGGGATTTGATCCCATTACTCTTTAATGCCATTCCCCAAGTAGTACATTAAGAAGGTGAGATACAGAAACACTCGTGCAAGTGTCAGAAAAGAAAAATATATATACACATATCAGGATAGTTTAAACACTGCAGATGGGAAGGAGAAAAGTAAAAAAAAAAAAACAAATGTACAAGCATGAGGTGATTTGAACCTTCCACCCAGTGCAATGACACTACACAAATCACTTCATGAACAGAAAGAGCCGTAACAGCACTCGACTCACAGGCATAAGCTTTACCCCACTTTACATTTGCTGACTGCTTCATAACAGAATGCAGCTTATTTGAGCATCGGGTGGCAGCCAAGACCAATACATGTAAGACATGACATCAACTGGATTTCATTTTTGCTGTACAATGAGCAATACCATTCCTCACTGGGTTTACATGGACATTGATGGTGCTCTTAGCAATTGCAAAAAGCTAAGTGTTTTAGAAGCCCTTTTGGGGCATGTATGTGTGTTTACTATTTTTTTTTTATCAGACTGAAGACTGGAAATGGGAATAAAGCAAATAGATAAATGGGGAAGCAAACAAACAGTAGAACAGAAAGTGAATAAATAAGGAATGAACAGGTTGGAGATGGGGTAGGAGGCATATACTTTTTATGGGACAAGTGCCCTTTTTTAAGACAAGGGAAAGTTAGGGAGGAATTAAGGAAGGTAAGAGGTAGGTAAGAGGTGTAGGTTATGTAGTAGGGAAAGACAGACATGACTAACTGGGTGCAGGGTAACACAATGAAGGACAGGGAACACAACAATGAAGGAGATATCAGACAAACAGAGGGAATACAATGTTGAATGTAGAACTGTGAAAGAACTGGAATAAATGTCTTTATCTTTGTAATTACCTGGTGCTGTACTGGACAAATGCCAACTATCTCAAGTTCTCCTTTATGTGCCAAATATTTGTGTACATTTCAGAATAAAAGTCTGCATACACTGTAGGTCTGATAAAGGTGATTTATTATGTAACAGCAGTATACAGCCATACTGTCTTAAATAATAGTGCTGATGAATAGAAGCAGACTGAATTATACTGTCCATTGTAACGCTGAACTCAGAATTGTTCCTTTTCTCTGTAATGGCAGAATTTTGGCAAACTGCCCTGTTTTTTTGTAGTTTCTGGGCTTACTAACAGCTGAATATCTATACTCAATCTTCTGAGTATCTAAACTAAACTACTGTACTCATTTTTCTTGGAATCTGTACTGAACTTCTGTACTCAATTTTCTGAGTATCTCACCTGAACCGACTTCTCTCTAAAAAGTATCTGTCATACTACTAGAACTCCTTAAATTTTCTAAATGTTATACATGCCTCTTTAATCTTGGTGCTCAAGCCTTGTACCATCTAAACAAGATCTGTTTTTGTATCAAACTTTCTGCACACTCTATTAACACCCCTCATCCCTAGCAGTGTTATGACCTGAAAATTATTTCACTGAGCTCATTTATATCGTTCACTGATGTTTTTTTCCCCTTTCTGTTGAAACTTCACTTACTTAAACTGCATGTAAAATGTAAAATGAACATCTAGGCCTGCTTTACTGTGGCTGCATTTCTATGCCAATGAAAGAGAATACTGTATTTATGTAGGATTTATTCTGGTAGCATTATATTTATGTGAACCCTCTTCTTATAGACTGTAAAACCAACAGGGATCATCCTGGACACAAAAGGGAGGGGTGCAACAAGTTGGAAGATAGGATTGGGTATTTGCAGATGCAGTTTCTGCCAGCTGAGATCCAGTGGGAGATTACTCATCACCCTAGGTCATGCCACCAATTCCTGTCTCAGAATGTGAAGCCAGTGTTGACTGGGGAAGTAACCCAATGTTTTGCTGGCACATGGTCTCCATATGGCCAATGCAGTCATCCTACTGCCTCACAGTGATATCCCCCACAAGTTATGCCAGCTGCCAAACAAAGGTGTCACTTCAAATTACACTGCTGCTGACAGGTAACACTGTACCAGCTTCCAATGCAGGGTGACTTGACCCAGGAGGTGCAGGTAGGCAGGAGGTGTGGAGGCAACTCTGGAAGGCTGGGACTCAGATGTGCTGGTGCTTCTGCTAGCAGTGATGGTGCTATTGCTGCTGCTGTCAACTTTGCGGGTGCCAACAGGGCTTGCCGGTAGGGTATATGCAGGTTGCTGTGCTGCTGTATATGATAGTAAACGAAACTGAAAGAAACAAAAAATAAACAAAATAAATGTAATTTAGAGAAAGGATAGTCACAAAGAGAGTGGGAAAATAGAATTAAAAATACAGTGAGCATCATATTTCCATGTTGACAATGATACAGTAAATAAAATGCACTTTTCAAAGTACTGTATAATGATTAATTTTAGAAAAATGTTTTGCGGGGGGGGGGGGCAACATGTCCACTGTGTAGCAGCATTTTTTTTTTATCAGCTGTGTCTTTCAGACCTTTTTTGACAGGATTTTAATAATATAGCTATCCTAATTTTGGATTTTTTTGTCTTCCACAATTTTTTTAGACTATATATTAGGATAATATATAAACTTTTTTTAATAAATATTAAAATTTCCTGTCAAATACTATTAAGGAATCTTCATCATCAGAACAACATGAGCTTCAACAAATTTTCACATCAAGAATCAACTTTTAAAAAAGAACTTCAATCCTTAATAAGTAACTTTCAAGAACTTTCAACAAAACTAGATAAAATGGATATGAAAGGAGAAATGTACTCAACAAATGGATCTTATACATGATGACCTTACTCAACAGAAAAAGCAGATATCTGGAATAGAAACAGTATTGAATGACATAGACAGTAGAACTCAAGAAAATGAACATAACATCGAATTTCTATTAAAACAGCACACTCTCCTTCAATCAAAACTGGATGATCTTGAAAACAGATCACAAAGAAACAACATAAGAATATTTGGCTTACCAGACAACATAGAAGGATCTGATATGGTTAAATTCTTTTCTTCATGCATACCTGAAATTTTGGAACTCCCAGAAGCTTTTTCATTTGGTATCAAAAGAGCACACAGATCCTTGATAACATCTAAAAATAACAAATGTAATTTCACTAAGTCTGTCATTATAAAATTTCTCTCATCTCATGACAAGGAAATGATATTAAAGACAGCCTGGTCAAAATCACCCATTAAAATAAAAAACAAAGTCATTCATTTTGATAATGATTATTCCCCTGATGTGATTTCAAAAAGGAAAATATTTCTGCCTTTAATTAAAGAGCTTAAGAAAAATCAAATAAAAACCCACTTGCTATTCCCTGCAAGACTAAAAATATTCCATCAAAATGACTAGAGAATATTTGAAGACCTGGATTCTGCCATCACTTTCATTAAAAATAACAAAATACTAGAAAAACTTGAAGACATGGAATGGGCAAATGCTAGCCATAAAAGAAATGCAGAAAGTAATACTTGGAAAACTTTTGATCTCAAAAAGAAGCTGTAAAATGATTAACAACAACAAACCATTCAACAAGTAATAGCCAAAATATTGTACTCTAGAAAACCCTTTACTGATTCTAAAATTATCCAGTTAATATGACCTATAAGTCAAGGAAAAGAAACTGGATTCCCAGGTGAGCTTATTAATATCTTGCTTTATTGGTTTTTGATTTATTACTGTTAGTGATATATTTATTGTGGTTACAGTACATTATAGTAATATACTCTTACTTTTAAATATGGATTAAAGCTTATTTCTAGTTATGCTTCCTGTTGGACTTTCTGTTGTTCGTGTAATATAATACAACACTTGATATGATTTGACAAGTTATATAGTTTCCTGCTGATTACTTGTTGAACAAGAAGATTATGGCAGCGTTGTGCTTTAATTGCCCCTTTGATTGATTATATAGCTCACCTGGAAATACTAAATGTTTTATTATGGCTGCCTTGAATTGTTGGGAATTAATGGTTGTAGATGTCCAGTAGCTGAATTGTGTGAAGACATTTGTTTATTTAGTTGTTCACAGTTCTTGTTTAATTGATTGCAGATGTTCTGTTGAACTTCACATCATACTTTATGCAGGGAACTTGATAGGGTTGACAGCCTTGTAGAATGGGGTGTTTCGTGATTATTCACTTTTGTGCTTGGGTCCAGAATCAGTATGGCTCTAATTAAGCAGATTGGGGTTTGAGAGAAGAGGTGATGCTTGGGCTTTGTTTTTTTGAAGCCTCTGTCTCTATTATGTGGTTGATTTTTCTTTTCTGGATTTCCTTGTGCATTTATGTGGCTGGGTGGTGAGATGGGCACTCCATTGGTTGCGGTTGAAACGGGTGAGCTTTGCAAAGGTCTGAAAGGTTTAAAGATTTTAAATATGGGAAATCTGTTTTGTTGAACTGTTTTGCTTGCTTGAAATGGGCTGTTGGTTGTTTGTGATATTTCAGTGGGGCTATTTGAGGTCTGGGGCCGATGGTTATATGTGAACCTTTCATATGTGCTTCAAACTGGCTTCACTTTCCATTTATTTGAAACCATCGTAAGTGAAGCTTTAAGATATGGGTGGACTCTTGTGCTAAAGATGTTGACTACAAAAGCAAAAGTTGTTTAAATTTCACCTAAAGATTCCCACTAGAACTCGCAATACTGTTTTTCTTAGAAAATCAGCTCGAGAACTTGACTACCATATGTCTCCATTATTCGTGCATGTGCAGTAACCATGACACTTTAAGTGATGAGTTTATATAACATTTCAACTGAGTCTTCAGAATTCACGTCTCTTTAGAATGTTGAAATGCTAATTATAACTGATTTATTTATTTTATTTATTGCAGTTGGTTTACCAGGATAGTCCATTGGGCCATAAAGAACCCGTTTTCAATGGAGTCCTGGGGAGAAAAGCTCCAAAACAGGCAAAAATATACATGAAACAGTAGCAATATAGGTACAGCAGGTAGTAATGATAGTTATACAAATGAGAAAGGCAAATATTTAAAATAAAATAGTCCAAATACAACAATTAATACAGATTGATAAGGATATACAACAATACTACAGCAAATAAAGCAATTACACAATTCGAGAGGAATCATTCACACTGTGGAAAGGCACAACGTCATACTAAAGGATGTTGCATAGTTGGGGAAGTAAACTAAAAACTGATGGTTCAATTTGGTAAAGAAATATAGCTTATAAGTCCTGTGTAATGTAGAAATTAATTAATTATGAAATAGATAAAGCAATTTTGGTATGTATAACAAATTCATACTATAAAAATGTTATTTTAAGGTTTCTTGTGGAACTCTTTCATAGGCTGTTGTTTGTATATATTAATTCTTTCTCTTTGTGAAGTGCATTCCTGTTCTAATTAGATTCATGGAAAGGGTAAAGGCTGGTTAAGTCATTGTAGCTTCAGACTATAAACAAGTTTATTTCTTTTGCTATTTATTTTGCTTTCAACTAAAAAACAGTCAAATTTCTACAGTTTCTTTTATATAATTTTTTGTCTCTCTTGATTGATAGATATTAACTTTTGTAATAATTTGTGACAACAGTAAATGTTGAAGTTTAATATCCTTCTTATTAATATTTGAAAATATGACTGAATGCCTACAATGAATTATGAATGTGCTTATTTGCTGAAGGAGGAGTCATTTATCTACCATCTTTGTATTCAGATTTTTGAAGCAACAGGTCAAAGTCGCAATGAATGATGGTGCTACAGTTGGAATTTCAATGATGCTAGAGACTATATGATTAAAGATGCATAATTTAGCTTATGGTATGTAATTATTTCTATTTTAAGGATTATTTCAGATTAAATGCTTTGCATTTTACTTCAGTTAATTGTTATTATTGTATACTTAATGTTTAGAATATATTTGACAATTACACATATTATTAATAATATCTTTTCTTTTATACTTGCTAAAGTTTAGTTTCCAATAATACGAATTTAAAAGTAGTATAATGCTATATACTTTGGTAAATTAATATATTCATAAGGAAATAGAAATAGAACAAGTAGGATGCAAAGAATGATAAAAGTTACATATATTTCTAGATCATTAGAATGCTTATTTATATTTAATTGTTTAAAATGTAATTATTTTGTTTTTAATGAACTATTAGTTAAATTCTAAAGACTTTCTTTCATTGGCAATTAGAGTATTTCAAATATAATAGAAGTGTTAGTAGTTATTCTTTTTTCCTTCTTATGAAACAGAGAAAGGAAGATATACATTTCTTATTTGAAGATTAACATCATTCTTATTTAGCCAGAAGCTGATTTGATGTTGCTACAAGTTTGAAAGTTAATCTAGGTGATAGTATGTCACCTAAATTGGGAGTTTTTTACTCCAGAAGGGTCTGAGTTGTATATATTGTTTTATTGTTTAGTTATAACAAAAGTTTTTTAATTGTTCTGTTAATGTTCACCATTAATTTGAAAAGAAAGTACATCCAAAATTATTTGAATAGCAATTTTGTTCCATCCAACTGGGAAATATCATACAGTATTCCTTTTAGATATTACAATCCTATAACTCGATGGTCAATTCCTTACACATATAACTTACTTATAAGATGACAGTAATAAAAGGTATTTCAATCAACATCAATGGCTTGAATAATCCTGGTAAGAGAGGTAACTTATTTAAATATCTTAAGCTTCATAAATCGCAACTAATTTTTCTACAAGAAACCCACTTAATTTCTGAAGACATATCTAAATTTAATAATAAAGCTTACTCTGTTTTGGTAAGCTCAAAACACTCTCAAAAAAGAGGAGTGGCTATCATATAGAATAATACATTACCCATGCCTAAAATAATTGATGTTTACAAGGATAATAAATGGATGTTTTGTGCTATAATTACAGAATTAAATAAAAAAATTAAACTTTAGTCAATATATACTGGATTCCAGGTATAGGAACTAATTTAGTTAGACAACATCTAGACCTGATTGTTAATTTTGCAAGAGGAAACATAATTCTAGCAGGAGACTTTAATTGCATTCTAGATTCTAATGACACTACTAATAAAGGTAAAAGGAAAACGTTAGCTTCGGCCAAAAAGTTAAAAGACTTAATTGACTTTTTCTTACTAAAAGACATTGATAATTTTGTTGACCCAGATTCGTTGTTTTACACTTTTTATTCTCATAGGCATAATTCTCATTCTAGAATAGATAGAATTTTAATCTCTAAAGATTTAACAGATTCCCTGATCAAAACAAAAGTAACAACTTGTCCTCTTTCTGACCATAATTCTATAACTTTTGAATTACTCATTAATAATACTTATTGTACTCAAATCAAAAGTACACCTGCTTACATTACAAAACTAGAAGAATTTAAACAGTTTATATCATTAGAAACCCAAAACTTTATAGAGCTAAATAGCACCAACAACATATCTAAAATATATATTTGGGATGCTTTAAAAGCATATTTATATGGAAGAATTATAAGTTGATATTAAAATAAAAGGAAATTATGGGGCAAAGAACTTTGTGATATACAACTTAAGTTAGATAATTTAAAGCTTAACCATAAAAAAGATAAATACATGACTGATAAAAATAAATAAATTCTTTAAATAGCAAATATCTGGAAATATTAAATCATAAAATGAAAATTATTTCAGAAATGTTTAAGCTAATAAACTTCTCAACAAACCCTAAATCTTTAAAGCTATTAGCAAATAAAATGAAAAGATTGAATACAATTAACCATATTAATGAAATATAGTCTCTCCCTCCCAAAAAAAAGATGGTTTCAAATTTACAAAACATTCTACCTGAATTTAGGGTACTTTTTATTAACATTAATTTAAATTCCAATACAATTGATCCAAAGGAAGATCTTCTTCTTCTTTCGGCTTTTCCCGGTTAGGGGTCACCACAGTGATCCAAAGGAAGATATTAAAGCCTTTATTAATAAAATACTAACAAAAAATTATCTATAGATCAAAAAATAATACAGACAAACCTATATCTTTTAAAGATATTCAGACACAAATTAACAAATTAAAACAAAATAAAGCCCCAGGTATTGATGACATTATATCAGAAATATATAAAATATTACCTAATAAAGCATTAAAATTACTTCATGGCGTTTTTAATTCTTCTCAAAATGTTAATAAACCCCATCCCACATGGAAATATACTTTTATTCTCCCATATTGAATTCTAATAAAGACCCAACCAAATGTTCCTCATATAGACCCATTTCTTTACTTAATTTAGATTACAAAATGTTCATGTCCATATTTGCAGACAGGTTAAAATGTTTTTTTTTACCAAATTGATAGATGAAGATCAAACAGAATTTATAATAACACAATCACAAAAACGAAACAGGAGTTACCAGCCACGATATCTTTAACGAACAGTATAACAAAATTCAGTCCAATCCCATAAAAGGCTCCAAACTGGCTTTATTGAGGTCCAAGGAAAAAATAAGCGCTTTCACGTAGTACACAGCTACGCTTCATCAGATTATACTTAGACTAAGAAGAAGCTCACATTATATACAACCCAAGGCGGGAAAATTATTTACTATAGTAACTAAAGCTGTCTAATTAATAGAAGTAACAGAAGTGATAATCTCATTAACATCGTCATTTAGAAAAAACTGCTGTTCCACTCTGCACTTCATTATTTTACTAACTGACGATCACTGTATTTATCAAGTGACGTCATGGCGTTATTTACGCCTTGAAAATATAGCGAAATACAAGAATGAATTAAATAGTAACGAAAGAAAACTAGTCACTTTGTTTTGTGACTATAAAAGATCAGCGATGGGCTGTTTTTAACTTTTGATCCTTTATCATCTATGGTGCGCTAAATTTTATTGTTACTATTCATTTTTTAATACCTATATGTGCGCCGTATTTTGTGATGTATGTTTCTCATAGAAACTGAGACATATTCTAAAGATTTACAAAGTATGTGAATGACTGTATTCACATTAAAGCATAAGGCTTTAATTTTATATATATATTTACATTTTTTAATATGTTAAAGTATAAGTGCTTCACAACATAGTTGTTTATGAGAACTGCTTATAGGAGTTGAATCTCAATGGTGATGTTAGTTTCACTTTAAATCTGGAACGGCAGTTTTTTCTAAATGACGATGTTAATGAGATTATCACTTCTGTTACTTCTATTAATTAGACAGCTTTAGTTACTATAGTAAATAATTTTCCCGCCTTGGGTTGTATATAATGTGAGCTTCTTCTTAGTCTAAGTATAATCTGATGAAGCGTAGCTGTGTACTACGTGAAAGCGCTTATTTTTTCCTTGGACCTCAATAAAGCCAGTTTGGAGCCTTTTATGGGATTGGACTGAATTTTGTTATACTGTTCGTTAAAGATATCGTGGCTGGTAACTCCTGTTTCGTTTTTGTGATTTTGCTGCCTTTGACAAGAGTTACATTTGGTGATTTTGTTGCCTCTTCTTAATCATCATCAGAATTTATAATAAATAGGGATTCATATGATAACATAAAAAGAACATTAATTTTGATTGAATTGGTTAAACATTTAAATAAGAACCTGACACTGGTTAGTTTAGATATTAACTGTGCGTTTGATTCAATTAATTGGGACTACTTATTTATTCTTTTAGAAGAACTGAATTTCTCTCATAAATTTATAAATCTCATATCACAGATATATATATATATATATATATATATATATAGGTAGCCAAGCATACATTAAAATTGGCACTAGTATTTCTCAAAACATACCAGTAATTAAGGATACTAAACAAGGATGCCCTTTATCTCCTTTATTATTTACATTAATTATGGAACCATGGGCAAATTTAATTAGATGGGATAATGATATAGTAGGTTATAAACTACATTACAAATTATCCACTAAAATACAGATGTTTGCCGATGATGTTCTCATTTCCTTGCAGATGAAGTTCAGGTATTCAGGCTCTCTTCAAAAATATGAACCTCTTCCCAAAAAAATCGGTCTAACTTTTAACAATAATAAGACACAAATTCTTTCAATTGGACCAAAACAATTTAATTTACTTGATGATTATAAAAAATACCAGTCTGATCATTTTCTTTATTTAGGTATTTTAATTGCCAAAAATATTAAAGATATCATACAAATTAATTATAATAAAAGTCTTACAACAATGGAAAATTTGATAAAACGTTGGAACAAAATACCTTTTTCCATGGATAAAAAACGCAGTATTATTTAAATGATTTTACTTCCTAAAATACTTTACATTATTCAATCCATTTCTTTACCTCCCCCAAATTCGATAAAAAAATTAACGTAATGTTTCATAAATTCTTACCATTTCCAAATTAACCCAGAATTGCATTAACTTGCCATATGAAAAATTGGAACAATGGAGGCATAGCTATGCCAAATTTAGAATTTTATTCAAGCTCTTCTATGATTAAGGTAATATCTCTTCTAATTGATGTTAAATATCAAGCTATATGGAAACAAATTAATTGAAACAGTAATGTTGGATACATTAAAAAATAATATTACTCAAAAATTGGCATTCATAAATAACCCCTCTATCTGGATTTTGACAGATCTTTTCTCTGTTTTCCCTTCTTTCAAATTTACAAGTAATTATTTAACAATTCTACTAAAATCTTTTAGAAATTTTATACTTAAATATAATGTATATAAAGATTGGTTATTCCTACTTTCCCCATAGCTCATACACAAGGCATTGTTTTCACTACAGATTCTATAAAAATATTTTTTTCAACCGAAAAACTTAATTTTTTGATATTAAATGATGACAAACAATAACTTGAAATTTATTAATACGCTTAACGATAACATTGGATTTGAATTTCTTTATTGGTTAGAATTACAAGATGGAAGGAAATTTATACTAAATAAAATTGAATTAATGTCCTCTACAACAAAGAAAGTAATTCCTAATTTAATACAATATATGATTTTATCAATTCAGAATATCTCTCTAATTACTAATAAATTATCACATATATATAAGGCTATAAAATATGACTTAGATGTTTTCTCTGATAGTTATTGGAACTTCTTTTATACCATTAACAACCAACTTCCTACAGATAAAGATAAAACTAATATATTAAAATCATCAAGTTTAACTATATCTTCACTCAAATGGAAATTATTTGCCTGGAAATATATGAATAGATGTTTTATTACTCCACTGATAATGAGTAAGATTGACAATAAAAGATGTAATTTGTTGGAGATGTAATAAACAATTAAATGCTGATTGGTCTTATATGTTCTTTGATTGTACAGAATTAAAAAAAAATGGGAAGATATAATGACTTTTATGCAGGAAATATTCACAGATAACTTCACTTTATCTACATCTTTGGTATTATTTAACACACCAGTTCCAGCCTGTATAAAGGTATCTAGCTATCCCTTAATGTGGTCTATACTAGCTATAGCTAGAAAGATAATTACACGGAAATGGAAATCAAAATCCTCTCCAACATTACAAGAATTTAAAAGTCTTCTTAATGAAGTTTGTTGTTTGGAAAAACAGACCATCAGATTTAGATGTTCTAGGAATACTTCAGTATATAACAGTTGGAACAAAGTTTATGACTTGTTACAAAAATAGTTTAATATTATAGTAAATATATGTATAAATTATTTTAATTGTCATTTTAAGATGTATGGTGAATGACTTTGTATATAGTTATAATTTGTTTATTTTTTTGTATGATCAATTTTTTTTACATAATTTAAAATGGTTCATTCTTTAAAAATGTTCATTATATATTTAACAGTATTTCTAATAAAAATTGTTTAAAAAAAGAAAACTGTTTTGCGTGTGTGTGTGTGTGTGTGTGTGTGTGTGTGTGTGTGAGTATATATATATATATATATATATATATATATATATATATGTGTGTGTGTATATATATATATATATATATATATATATATATATATATAAATGTATATAGATATATATATATATGTATGTATATATATATATATATAAATAAATAAATATATATATATATATATATATATATATATATATATATATATATATATATGTGTGTATATGGGTACATATCACTTCACCTAAAACTCATTTCACCTAAACTCATTTCACCAAGACCAAATCACCTAAAGTTCATTTCACCTAAAACTCCTTTCACCTAAAACTCATTTCACTGACAAGTAGTACTCTAAAGCAAGTCAATGGTATATGTCCTTTTCCCCACTGTAGTGCAATCCTGGTATTAGTATATATATTAAGGGGAGTGTAGGGACATAACCCTTCACCTAGTTGGCTTTTACCAAATAGTGTAAAACAAAACCAGACACCATAAAACCAAAGTAACCGGTGGCTTCACCACCACACCCCCCAATGTAGGGGCTGCGCCCCACCAATTATATATATATATATATATATATATATATATATATATACTAACACCAGGATTGCACTACAGTGGGGAAAATACATATACCTTTGACCTGCCTTGTTGTACTACTTGTCAGTGAAATGACTATGCTCACATGCAGCATGACAGATAGAAGGTTTATGGCAGGAGCTAATAAGCCAGACCTATATGTGCCTGTGGTCAGAGATGCAATCTGATGTCTGAAAATCATACACAAAGTAAAATGGTGCTCAGAGATACATATGTAAAGCACATAGGCAAAGGATAACAATATCTATTGTATATTGGGAAATATCCAACAAACGACTAATTATGAGCTTACTTATACATGATGTGTACTACTGCTGTGATGCTACTTGACTGAAAAATATACATTAAATAGTTTTCTTTTTTAAACACCTTTACTGAATTTTTTTAAACACACCTTTACTGAATTATCACTTGTGACATAGGCAAATTTACATTTATACAAAAGTAATCAAACTGTATTAACAAATTAACATTTATAAACATTATATTTCACATATATTGCTATATATCATGTAACCTAAGCAACATTACATAAATTATTGAATTCATCCCCCTTTTTTAAACAAGAAGCAGCTTTATTAAACTATCACTTACAACATAAGCAATCATACATTTATATAAATGAAAACAAACCACATCAACACAAACCTAATTTCAAGCATTACAAACCATACTTACACACTCCCAGTTGAAAACATTATACATCACTTATAATCTACTCAATCATTTATAGTCAAACAATGCATACATTATTTAAGTCCTGCCTTCTTTTAAACCTCGCTCCTCCCCTTTATGTATTGTTCCCACAATTCTCATTTTTTTCTTATGTAGTTTGCTCCTACCCTTTTCTAAAGATCTCAGTTCCAGTTGTTATCTCTGTTACTATATTAACTACTTCTAATATAGTTGGTTTAGATTTTGATTTCCATTTTCTAGTAATTGTTTTTATGGCAGCTACCATAATTAGACACAACAAGGCCTTAACATGTTTAGCCAATTCTAATTCGGTATCATACCTCAGCAAAATCATCTCCCTTGTCATGCCAATCTGCCCACCCAGCATCTCCGACAGTGCATCCCACAGGGAATTTTTAAAGTCTGCCAACCCACTGCACTCCCAGAAAATATGTTCCTAAGTACCTCTTTCTTCCCCATCACACTTTCAACATTTGTTGTCTACCTGATGGAAAATTCTCTGGAGTCTGCTTGGGGTATAAAAATATCTATGTAAACATTTCCAAGCAAAAATCCTAAATCTTCTAGATGTTGCTGCATATATGACAGACATGCATATATCCTCCCATTGTTTCTTTGTGAATCGCTTATTCAGTCTCTCTTCCCAATCATTTCTAACCTCCTTTGATTGATTCTTATAGTTAGCATGCAATATTTTATATGCTGTACTTATTATTCCTTTAGTAACAGCAGCTTCTATTCTAGATTCTACTAAAAGCTCTACCAGTGCTGATCTTTCATTTAGGATCCTCTTATTTCTTTCTCTTTGCCTATACTCTAATATGAATCACTGATTGGGAAGGCAATCTCTAATCTTCAGACCAAATAAATTCTTGGCCTCTTCCCATTCTGTTACCTTTCCCTCTCTAGTTATTTGCTTCCAATGCTGTGGTTCCTTTGTCAGGTTTCTCCAATAAATTCCAGCCCTCTTGCCTATTGTCTATATCCCTAATTGCAGTCACCCTGTCGGCAGAATCTCCTTTCTCCATTCCCGTGTTGGCTTAGTTCTGAGAATACTTTCTGCTATTTTATGGATATAATATTCTGTATGATTATTGTTATTCTCCTTAAAGGCCTGCATCAAAAATCCCAGTCTCTACTTCTTTCTTGAGCTTCTCCTCTGTTTCAGCATCATCCCTTTCATTTTGAATTATAGCTTTCTGCTTGTACTATGTATAGGAGCATTAACTGTGTAGCTCTGAAATATCCCTTCAAATTTGGTACTCCCAATCTGCCCTGTTCTACTGGAAGAATCAGCTTATCCCACTAGACTCTTACCAATTTCCCCTCCCAGATAAAGTCCTTCAGCTATTTTTTAATTGCTATACCCAGCCTCTCCTCTGGCTGATGAAAATGTGCCTGACCTGTGTATAAGACTAAAGGAACTAAAAACATTTTGACAGCTTACATCTTACTATCCATATCCATATAATAAAGCTTCCATTTTTTCACTTTTTGTATTATCTTTTGTTTAGTCTCTTCCCACATATCCTCCTTAGCTGTCACACCAGAATAATTTTTAATCCATACTCCTAAATACTTTATTTTATCATATCCCCATAAATACAGATATTGCTGAACTAATTTGTGTGTGTGTACA
This sequence comes from Protopterus annectens, assembly GCF_019279795.1. Taxonomy (NCBI): domain Eukaryota; kingdom Metazoa; phylum Chordata; order Ceratodontiformes; family Protopteridae; genus Protopterus; species Protopterus annectens. The sequence goes on along the minus strand of NC_056743.1, from coordinate 997,637,431 downwards.
TAATTTACCGCTATTGCCTTTGTTTTAGCTTCATTAATTTTGGATCCTGAAAAGATCTGAAACTGTCTCAAAGTGTCCAGAACACTGCAATGTCTCTTTCTGGTTTTATAGGTTAGGTTCATAGGGTCATACTAGGCTATCTGCCCTGAGGCAATTATAAGCCTAGCCCGATTCTGTATGGCTTACGCCACCCCTTGATTTGAGTATACTGTGCCCTTTTTAAGGTTTAGTTTTCTGTGCCTCTATCTAATAGTGACACGGGAGTAATCCCTGGGACAAACCTACGAATCCCCATCCACCTATCGAGATTCTTCTTGAAGAGATTCAGTGAGGTGCTCTGCCTCACATGAACTGGAGTTCTATTCCAGAGCGAAGGGAGCCTCTGGGTTATGAACCTGTCCCTCCAGCAAGTTCTATTTATTTCTGTGCTGAGGTTCAAGTCCCTCGAGCGTGTGGCTCTAAGGGATTTAGATTTACTGAGGTGGAGCATGTCCATTAATTCTGGATTTGACATAGCTTTGTATGTCAGACATAGATCGCCTCGAAGTAGGCGGTATGAAACTGAGTAGAGCTGGAGTTTTTTTAACTGAGCAGCATATGGCATCTGTTTGAGACCATTGATCCTCTTGGTGAGATACTTTTGGGGTCTTTCTAATTGCTGCAGGTGTCGGGTAAGGTACATCCCAAAAGGGGCATTGTATTCTATGATGGGCCTGATGAGGGATGAATAAAGGGGCACGATTACCTCTCTTGATCGAGATGTGAAACCCTTCGTGATGAGGTGGGCTATGAAGAAGGTCTTTCTAACCACTTTGACAATGTGGTTTTCAAAGGAGAGATTGCTATCAACTTGGGTCCTCAGGTCCCTAATAACTTTCTCTGTACTTAATGGGTTTCCGCCTATGTGGTAATTTGTGGGCACATTGTTTTTGCCAAAGGGTATGACTATACATTTTGTGGCATTTAGCTTTAAACCATAGCGCTGGCTCCAGTTATCTGTCTCTGTGAGACCTTTTTGAAGGATGTTTGTGTCAGCTGGAGAGTTGATTATGGCGCCCAGTTTGCAGTCGTCTGCGAGCTTGGTGAGCCATAGTCCTCCCACGTTTGCCTGTACCTCGGAAAAGTATATACCGAACAAGAGTGGTCCCAGGACAGAACCCTGTGGGATGCCACTTGTGACTGGTTTCGAGTCTGACATGGCTCCAGCAACTCTCACTCTGTGGGTTCTGTCTTTGAGCCAGTTTGTGACCCATCTTGTGACATAGGGGTTTATATTTAAGCTGGATAGCTTATCTATGATGCCCGAGTGGGGTATTGTGTCAAATGCCTTTGCAAGGTCCAGATAGGCTGTGTGGACTACCTTCCCTTCATCTATGGCTTTGGTGACTGTTTCGAAGAAGTCAACCAGGTTCAAAAGGCAGGATCTGCCCTTGACAAAGCCAAACTGGGTAGGATCTAGTGTTTGTAGGTCCCCAATGTCTTTGTTTATGAGCTCCATGATGATCCTGTCCATAGCCTTGCAGACTAAGCTAGTCAGGCTTATGGGGCGATAGTTTCCAGGGTCCATAGAGGCTCCACCTTTGTGGAGTGGGACCACTGTTGCTGTACACCATTCTGTGGGCACATATCCTGTAGTGAGGCTGAGATTGTATAGCTGTTTTATTTGAGGGATTAGTTCCTCTTGGGGTTCATGTAGGACGCAACCTGGGACGCCATCTGGTCCCATGGAAGCAGTGTTTTTTGCTTTGGAGAGGGCAGCCTTCACCTGAGCATCAGAGATGTTTGGGAGGCAGTCCTCTGCTGGGATAGATACTTGCTCTTTTGGGGGGGGGGTGGAGAAGTTTGCACTGAACCTGCCTGCCAGGATATTGGCGATGTCTGTGGGTTCAGTGTATTTTTTGTCGTTTAGAATCAACTCAGAACAAGTCTGGGAGTTGCATCCCAGGTTTCTAACATAACTGAAAAAAGCCTTATGATTGTCTTTGGTGTCCTGTGCAATTTTTCTCTCGAAGCTGGCCTTGGAGGATTTTATGAGGGATCGTAATTTTTGCTAGTACTGATCAGAGATGCCTTCCCTATTAGGGAATTTGCTCTATCATGTAGTAGCTTCCTCCTTCTGTTGTACAGTTTATTTATGGCAGGGGCCCACCAGACTGGACGCCTGCCTTTGGATGATTGGGTCTTGGTTTTGTTTGGGATAGCATGATCCATGCATTCCTGGAGATGTCCGTAGAATGCGTTTATATAGGATTCTGCAGTTTGGGCCGTAGTTTCCACTGGCCCTGGGGCCTTGAAGGATTCCACTTCAGTTTTGAGAAGTGAGAAGTTTGCTTCTGAGAAGTTTTTCACTGTGGTTTTCTGGGCTGGGGGTGGGGTCGGGATGTGGACATCCAGTGAAATTGATTTATGGTCTGATCTTACCAATGAGGGATATACTTCTGGTGTGGAGCATATAGTCTCCTTGTTGGTAATGATCAGGTCTAGTATGTTGTCCCCTCTTGTGGGAGTGGTGACTAGTTGTTCCATAGCATTTAAGTTTATAATTTCCAGGAACCTTTGGGCTAAGGTGCTGGGGTTGAGTAGTGCTCCCAGTCAATGTTTGGGTAGTTGAAGTCCCCAATATAATGGTGTTCGGAGAGATCTTCATGTTCTCCAATGTTTTCAGGAAAGCTGAGTGGGATTCCTGACTTTGAGGGGGTGGTCTATAGGATGCTATAAACTGCACATGGATAGTCTCCGATACTTCGTGCAATGCCACTAACCTGGAGGTGTGGATATCCTTGATAAATATGGAAACTCCCCCTCCTTTTGTGGTTCGGTCCGGGTTTTGGGGCCGAAAAGCATGATATGAGGTATAGCCTGGTAGTGCTGGGGTGCTCTCTGGAGCCTTGAACCAGGTTTCTGTCACTGCACAGATATCGATGTTCTCCATACTGAGGAGAGCTTTGAGTGCATGCATCTTGAGGTTAAGACTTCTGGCGTTTAGCAGCATTACCCTTAGTTTCTTGTTCCTTGTGCTGTCTATGGGGTGGGTTTGACTTTTGAGCCTTGCCTAAAAAAGGCACTATGGGGGTGGCAAGAGCCTTTGCCAATATCCGAAAGCCCAGTGGTGACAGGTGCAAGCCGTCCCTAGCGAAGCAACGTGGCTTGTCGAGCATGTCATCCCAGGCTGACAGACACTGGATCCCCTTTGAATGACAGCAAAATTTTAGCCAATTGTTAAAATCGATCATTTTGTCTTTGTACTGTGGCATCATTCTAGGTGAGGGTAAGATGCTGCTCAAGGTCAGGGTCATACCAGCCTGGGCTACATGATCAGAGAGCACCACTATGTCTCTTTTCATGTAGTCCAGGGAGGTACGTCTCAGGTCATTCACACCAGCATGTACAATGACTGAGTCATATTTGTATTTGCTTTGGAGTGACCTGAGTGCTTGTGTTATGTGGCAGATCCTAGCACCCGACAGGCAGCTCACCGTGACCTTCTCTTTATTCAGCCTGGTGAGTGGGACGTCAGTGTGTCTGACAATAGAGTCACCTATTACAAGAGTATCAGGTGTGTTATTCAGCCTTAAGGGCTGTGGTTGCTTGGCACACTGACTTTGTGGGCTATGTGTTGTGCGTGTTTTGTTTTGAGGTAGCGTTTGCTTGGATGTCTGCTTTGGAGGTCTCTGTTGCTTAGGTAGATTTTTATTTAGAGCCTCCGAGTATGTTTTTGTGTATTTATGTGTTTGGTTCGCTGATGTGGTGGGACTATGTGATACTGGAATTGTGTTGTGTGAGGTTACCTTCTCCTCCTGACTGGTTACGCCAGTTTTGAGATGAGAGAGCTCAGCCTCCAGTTAGGCTAAATAGTTGCATCTCTCACATATATTTGAACCTGTTTGGAGGAGGAGAGGGTGTAATAAATAATATCATCTGCAAATAGAGCCAGCTTTTCTTTACTACCATGCCAATTATATCCTTGAATTTCCGTGTCCATTATTTTCTTTGCCAGTAGTTCTAAATATAATGCAAATAACAAAGGGGAAAGAGGACACCTTTGCCTGATTCCTCTGCTTGAGCAGAAATTATCAGAGAGGATTGCACACACTTTAACTTTCTCCTCTGATCCCTCATCAATCCTCCTAATCAACCTTATATTTTTTTCAGGAAATGCAAATGCTTCCATTGCCCTGCTTATAAAGTCCCACCTTACTCTTGTCAAATGCTTTCTCTGCATCAGGACCTATCAACAACAATGATATCTTCTTACATTCTGCTTCCCTCTGGATCATCAATGTTCTGTTAATGTTGTCAAATGTTTACCTGCCTTCCACAAAACCACATTGATCCATATCTATCAGTTGTGGCATTACTTTTGTCATTCTTTTAGCCATTATAGACATGAACACTTTATAGTCATGGTTAAGTATTGAAATGGGCCTGTATAAAGCTGGGTCTGATGGATGTTTAACCTCTTACCCTCTTTAGGTATTATAGCTACCACTGCTTTCTTCCAGGATGTTGGTACTTCTCCTCCTCTTAAAATACTGTTAAACAAAACCTTCCAGATCTTTGTCAGTTTTTCCCTCCTAGCCTCCAAAGTTCCACAGGAATACCATCTATTCCTGGGGACTTTCCTGTAGATTGATTATATATTTCAATTTTTATCTCATCTCCTCTTATCCTAACCATTAGTAATTGAGCCTCACCTGCCTCTAACATTGGCATATTTACTTCTTCCATAAACATTTCCAGTTGTATCTTTTCTTGATTTTCATATTTCTCTGCTTTATACAGGCTTTCATAGAATTTCCAAAATATTTGTAATACCGCTACAGGATCTCGTTATCTTCCTTGTTATATGTTCCCTAAGCTTGGTGACAGCCCTTTCTACTTTCTGTTGTCCAAGTCATTGTGCTAAAAGTTTTGTGCTCTACTGTTATTATCAAAAACAGTTGCTTTACACCAATCTTTCTAAAATCATGCATATTATTATTTTCTGCTTAGCATTCTGCAGTTGATCCTCTTCTTGTTCAGTGAGATTCCTCCCTATTCTGCAATACTTTATCTTTTGTCAGTCTCTCTAAATAATTCTTGTTACTTCTTAACCATAGCTCCCTTTCTTTTATTTCCACCCTATTTTTAAACTCCACTTTAATTTTATCCCACTCCCTAGGTATATTTTCAGAAAAAAAAAAGTATCCTCTCTAATAGTTCTTGAATAATCTCCACTACCCATTCCTTAAATTCCTCTCATTTCAACAGATAAGTGGGAAAGTGCCAGTGTCTCTTTTTTTTATTTCATTACCCTATGATTTTATTTTAGTTAATATTAGCACATGATCTGAAATAGTTATTGGGTGTGTATCACGACCTTCAATTAGATGCACATGTTCTTGTGAAATGTAAATTCTGTCTAGCCTAGCCCAGTTTTTATATCTTGGGGAATAATATGTAAATTCCCTTCAAACTCCTATTACTGAATTCACTTCTTCCGTGCCAACTATTTTCATAAATGTCTTCAAAAATCTACCCTCCTTTGTTATACTTTCCCTTCTGGACCCTCAAGACACATCTTCAGTGTTCCAAATCACATTCCAGTCCTGACTCATAAGTAATATTCCTTGCTGAAAAACTGATTATTTCTCCCAGATGTTTCTTAAGCTCCATTATAGCAGTTTTATGTGCAATATAAATACATGCCAGTGTAATCCTCTTTCCTTGCCAGTAGCCCCTTAGCACTACAAATCTGCTATTATCTTTTTTATTCTTTTCTATCACTAATGGAGCACATCTTGCATCTAATATACGTACTCATCTTTTCCTTTGTCCCAGGTATTCTGCTGAATAACTATCTTGAAAACTTTTCTTTATCAAAATCACATGTTCAGTTCTTTCTAAGTATGGGTCCTGTAACATAGCTATTTGCACTCAACATTGTAATACAGTTCACTGGTCTTTCTTTTTTGTCTTTATCGGTGAGACCATTGACATTTGAAGATATTACAGAAAGGATTATTGCATTATATAACACTTTTTTGTTAAATAAAAACAAACAAAAAAAAAAAAACACACACACCCAATACCCCCTAAAACCTGTTAACTTAATAGTAACACACAAAACTATGTGCAGCTTCAAATACTGAAGTTCTACCCTCCTAATAGGAACAAATGTCACAAGCTAACAGCCACACTCACAGACTTGAGTTAACCTAAAATAAAGGTTAAACATGCTAAGACACATGGTGCAGCCTGTGCTCCTACTAAGTGCTAATTAGTTTTGTCTTTTTTTATAACTCTTCCAGCTAGGAAAAACCCTGAATGCTTTCAGAGAACATTATGACATAGCCAATTTCTCTTTTCAACCTTTTTACCTCCAGTCAATCACTCTCCACTAGCCTGTGGCCAGTTTCCCTTTATCTGATTGTCTCCACTGAGACAAGAGAACCTGCCAGCCAGATTGTTTCCATGGAAACCTGAAGACCAGTTACATAATAGATACTGACCAAAATGTATTTTATAGAAAAAAAGCCTCATAATATTCAATATTCTTTTTCATTTACTTGCTTGCTCTTAAAACTGGCTACTAAATCAATCTAAGATCCTTAGTCCAGTCATTTCCCCATGCAAGAATGAGAAAAGGCACATTAATTTTTCTTTTGTCATGTTCTTTTAACCAGGCTTTATGTTTTCATTGTATTGCCTACATTTCTTAAAACTGAACAAGAAGAAAGAGTGAAGGGAGAAAGAAAAGCTGCACCAATTTACAATCCCCATTACACTTAAAAATAAATAACTGAGAAAACTTTACTTTATAGCATGCAAAGAAAACCATATAGCACAAAAATAGTGCTAGTAAGAAAAAAATCTTTACTTACAGTCAAGTTTCTCCCTCCTCTTCCCCTTCCCAAAGCATTTTTTGAATAGTAATGACACGAAGTAGGGCATATGCTTTAGAGTCCCCCACAAGTCCAACAAATTCTGAAAAAGTCCAATATTTCCAGATTTTCTTCTTCTGTCATATATCATGCATATAATTATTACATTGTAACCCCACATTAAGTTACTGGTTTTATTACTGTTCATCTCCGTCTCCCAAATCCTGTCTCTGCTTCATCTCCAACATACTCTCAATTCTTCTAGTCAACTCTCGTGCTCCCTTCCTTCACTCCAAAATTTTCCAGTGAAACACTGGAAAAAGTTTTACAGGTACAGTGTCTCTATGGTCTTTATTATCAGAAGAACAAGAAGCAGAATCTCTTTCTGTTTCACAGCTCACTTTTTATTGGATAAACTTTTGTATTTCCTCCTTTTGATGTATTTCATCAAAATAATTTTGCCCCTCCAGGGAAGAATACTTTGAAGACAGCTGGGTACAGCAGTTTGAATCTCACATCTGCATCTCGACATTCCCTGAATAGTGGAATAAATTTGCTTTTCTTCCACCTGGTGTATAATGAGTAATCATTCTCCACAAACACTCTGCTGTCTCCCACTTTTAGTACTTTGGCCTTCTGCCACAGTTTTGTCAAAATCAACTCCTTCTACATGTAGGACAGCATCTTTAATATTAAAGGTCTAAGTTGCTTCCTCATAGCCAGGTTTGGAGCAGACACACAATGTGCCCTTTCAATTAATAACTCCTACTGTGGAATAGCAGTCTAGTTGCTTATTTGTGCTTTCAAAAAATTAATACAGTCTGTTCCCTCCAGATTTTCTGGTATAGCTGAAAATCTCAGGTTTTCTGTTTGTGCTCTGTCCTCTAATTCTACTATTTTTTGAAACATCTCTTCCTGAGCAGTCTCATAGTCAGCCAGCCTTTTCTTCATTTTGACCTCTGATTTTTGCAGCTTTAATCCCATCACCTGAATAGTTGTTTAAAGCTTCTTCCTTTTTTCTAGCCTTTTGCTGTTTGTGTTGATTTTCTCCATGAGTATTTTGTTTATTTTAACCAGGTCTGCATGCAGTTGTCTTATATGTTCCTGTAGGTTACTGGAATTCATGTCTGGAGGTTGCATTGCTTTTTGATGAACAGCTGCAGAATTTTCCCCAGTCAGTGTTTCTTCTTCACTTTTTATAGCTAATTTTTCCAGGTCCTCTGTAATTTCTTCCTGGCATCCAGGCAGTCCACTTACTAGCCAGTTACTAAAATATACCCATAAACATGAGTCTACTGGCCTTCTCTGCTGCATTTCTGTTTTCACACTGGGAAAGTTAGAATTAAGCTGTTACTCAATGTGGAGCCATCTTGGAAGTCCATTACCTTTACTGATTTATCTCTTAGACATAGGCAAACATACATTAACAAAAAAAAAAAAAAGAAAAACAACATTAACATTTTCCCATTTACATATACTATACTTCACATGTTTTTCTTTCCTTGTAGCTGTCATCAGTCAACATTACATAAATTGCTGAATTCTTGCCTTCCCTTAAACCTCAGTCCTCCTTCCCCTCCTGAATATTATTCTGCATGTATTCTTCTACAATTTCCATGTATTTCTATGCAATTTGATCCTTCCCTTTTTCTAAAGACCCTCTCTTCAAATTTTTTATCTCTTTTACAATATTCAATATTTCAAATACAGTTGGTTTATATTTTTATTTATTTTTTTATATAATTGCTTTTTAGGAAGCCAACAACATTAAACTTAATAATGCCTTAGTATGTCTAGGCAATTCAGATTCTATCACCCAGCAAAAAGGAGCATTTCCTTAGTTACAGCCACTTGTTCACCCAATATTTCTGACAGAGTACTCTGTATGGAATTTTTAAAATTTGCCTGCTCATTACACTCCCAAAACATATGTTGGCAGTTAATTATTTCTTCCCCATCACACCTTCAACATTTGCTATGTACCAGATGAAAATGTATTTGAAGTCTGCTTGGGGTACAGTAAATATTTGTCATGACAAGAACAAGTGCATGGAAGGATTTGAACCCACAAGCATTATGACAATGTGATAAGAAAGAGATTTAGCATGAAGATCCACCTTTACAGAAGAGGGCATGCAGAAATCACTTTTCTAAGATTGCACATTCATACTAATATCTGAGCAATTGCAGTTGTGACAGATGCTGCCCTGGTTTATAACAGTTATATGTTATTTGTAAGGCCTCTTACTGTTATTAGTAATAGACAAAACATTTTTATGACATCATGTGTACTAGCCCTTGTTCTCACTAAGGTGCTCCAGGCTGCTGTTATACATCTACCTATTCCTTTAGATCTCTGCAGGGACTATAGACCTAAAATTATAATGTAATATTTATGAATGGCATTCAGTTTCATGTTAAAAATGCATGTAATATAGCTGCTGTACTTACAGTACATAAGTGGTGCCTACTGCTTAACTTCAGGATTGCATCACCCCATGTGACCATAATAGTAAGTGCACTGTTTCACCATGTGTAGGATGCCGTTTGCATGAGTGACAGTCTTGGCTATACTATTCCAGGGTTCAAGCTTGTACTGAGACCCTGTATAGCCCTCCCGCATAAGCCTTCAGCTGTAAGCCTTAGGGAAGAGGTAGAGAAATATCCTAGACTCCTTCTTCACACCACCACCTCTGTGCTCTAAATGGAACAGCACACACTCCGTCTCTAGCCATGATGTCTCACCTTGAAAGATCTAAGGAATTATGGCAGACAATTAGTGGCCAAAACAGTTCTTGTATGTCCCATCCTCTGTGCAACCATGGGCATCAACTGGCAACTCATTTGTGCAATGGATGGAAAATTCTGAAAATATAGGCACTGTACTCTTGTTGTTATTATTATTATTATTATTACTACTACTATTATTATTATTATTATTATTATTATGGTTCCAATGACTCTTTAAGGTGTGACATATGAAAGCCCTCTGTCCCTGAATATTTTGTTGAGAATGCATGCTGTACAGTGACTCCATCTGCAGATAGTTAAATATCGCTTGTCAGCTCCCTTACCCCTAACTAATAGGCATGCAGTGAACTGCCCATAGATGCTCAGGTGTGTGCACACCATCATTTAGAAATCTACATAGTTTACCAGGTGTGCTCATCACTCAAACTGAGTGATTCATAAGCAATAAAGAGATGAGCCCTAATTAGCAAAATCATTGTACCCTGAGGGGTGAATCTACATGATATAAGAATGACAAGAAACCCTAAGCCTCATCATACTATGGCAAAAAAACTGTGAAAAATGAGTTGGACATTTGAATCCTGCAGGAAGTCTTTTTTTCTGACCGAGGATATCTCTTTTGTAAGGTAAGTGCTACTTCTTACACATTCATTCCTTAGTAGAATGGTAGTTTTGTCTTCTCATTTTCCCTGATGCCTATAAGGGATGTCAGTAGTTTTAAAATGTATTTGCAAAAACTGTCTTAAGTGAACATTGCAAGTATACTGCATGTAGTAAACTGCAAAATTGTTAAGGTAAAAGGGAAGACACCCGTGGGCTCCTTCCCTTGTAGCCAATTTAAACATCCTTACACCTGTGTAAGTTATGGTCAAGGTTATTACTTTGTATTATGTTTTTCAGCTGTAAATGCATCAGTTGCATTTGTAGTTATGGTACTTGACCATACTTACACTGGATATTTCATGCTTTGGGGTATTCACAGGGGATCCTTTATCCAGAACCAGTACTGTGAAACTGTCCCTGTCAATGTTAGAGGATCTGTAGCCTCTGATATGATGACAGGATGAACTGGCACAGTCAATGTGCAGAGTGTGTGTTTGACAGGGAGTATGACCACTGCATCCCCTACACAGAACATGGAACAGTTTCTATGCCTTTGGATACCCACACTACACAAACATCTGAGAGAGGACAGATTGACGTGGACAATATAGATCAGAGAACTGTAGTGGCCTCCAGTACACAGATGTCTGAATCTGCCCCCAGCTCTCATGGGCAGAGAAGTCCATGCAGGGGAGTAGGAAACGGTGTTCATCAGAGACATGGTAACTGCCTTCCTCCTGTGTCAGCGTGGCAATGGCAGCAACCCAACATATCTGCAGGGCCATCATGGAGGCAGGGGCTAGTGCCATCATAGCCATGGCAAAGATGGTTAGAGTGATCCAGGCTGTTTATGCTGACCTGCAGAAGGACATGTGCCATATGTGTGATTCATTGGATAGATTGAATGACAGTGAATCATGCAGTGTCTCCTCTGGGCCATCTAGCAGGGGTGAGGGAGCATCCTCACAGATGATCATCAGCTACATTCACAGATAATAGCAAACATGGTCATGGAGATGTGAGATCCTGCTCCCACAGTGTTAGCACTTTCACAACAATGTCTATACTAGAGATTGCTACTCACAGGGTAGGACATCTCTGGGCTCATGGCCATTATCATTCTGGTACATCTGCTGTCAGACATTGGTCTGGTTCATGTAGCATTCCAGCATCTAGCCAGGATCATGCTACAGCCAGTGTACCATCTAACAGAGCTAGCTTTTGTGGGCCGGGAGATACATGGGAAGCTGAACCCTCTACCATGCTTGCTCTGGATTTGTCCAGTAGGCTGAGCTGCAGCATCTGCCGAGGCTCCCTTCTCCATCTGTGCAAATAATGATGCCCTTTGTACATTGTTACTTGGGTTGCCTGTGTCTGATGCGCAATGTGGCCAGCCTATGCATGGGTTAGCACAGCCTGGTGCTTTTGCTTGCATCATTTCTACTGTAGTGTATCTGCTTAACTCATGTATAGTTATATATCAAACAGAACAGTAGCAAAGGTCTGGCACCAAAATATCCAAAAGGCGTAAATGTTCAGGCAGAATCCAATAATGTTGAGCAGCTCTATTTATTCAGCACAAGCGCTTTCACAATAGCTTCATCAGGTGCATAGAAATTAAATGAGTAAAATACACACCTTATATAGTCACCTATATCACATGACTTCAATTTAAACTTAAAGTGCAACATCATTGAAAAAATACTTGCTACAAAAGTAAATATAAATAAAAATGATTGAAAAAGGTAAAACATATAAACAAAATGAAACACAATACAAATATGTGAATAATTAAAATACACACATAAATCATCTACGCAGGGTTCTCTTTTGTAGAACTGGTTTTAAAGGTACATATTCATTAAGGCCATGTTCAAAACTGGCTCTAAGCCTTACTATCCATTGTGTCTCTATTTCTTCAGTTCTAGCTCTAATGTTACCTCCCCTGATACTGATAAAATTCCTATCTAACACAATAAATTTAAATGTATGATGTATGTCAGTGTTACTAACGTGTTTAGCCAAAGCATTCGTAGTACTAGATTTCTTTATTTGGTATAGATGCTCTCTTATTCTTTCCCTGAGGCTACGATCTGTTTTACCTACATAAAATTTGTTGCATACACAACAATAGGCTAAATAAATCACATGTGTAGTGTCACATGAAGCTGAAACCCTGATGGTAAAGGTTTCTCCTGTATCAGGATGTTCAATCAATTTTTTAGGGCTTCTAGGATGAATGTAAATAGCAATGATTATGAGAGGCAAATGCAGACAACTGAGGTTGATCTAAAAGAAAGAGGTTATGAGACAAGTCTGATTAATAAGAATTCAACAATGGTTAGGCAGTTAAGGAATACTACAGCTAAGCCTTATTTTTTGAGTCCATCACTTAGAGCGAAATATAGAAGTGAAAATAAGCTTAGAATGTCTCTTAATTATACGAGAGATGTCTCTTTTTATACAAGTGTTATTAATGAACACTGGGATGTTTTAATGACTGATAAAGATATTAGAGACTTTGTAGGCACTAAAACCTCAGTTTTCATTTAGGAACAAAAAGTCACTGAAAAATAGACTTTGCACGAATAAACAAGCCACTTCTCTACAAGTAGTAGGTGGTACAAAACCATGTGGAGAGTGTAAATACTGCATATGTATTTCGAGAGATACTGTCTTTAAACATCCTGATACAGGAGAAACCTTTACCATCAGGGTTTCAGCTTCATGTGACACTACACATGTGATTTATTTAGCCTATACCTTCTTGTGTTTCAGCAAAGGTATCCAGTGCTTTATAGGTATCATTTTGTTGTTTTTTTCATGTATAGTTATGTTGTAAAATTATGTGAAATGCATTGCTTCTTTGCAAGTGCCACAGTATACAATGTCTGCTTCTGTCTAGCATTATCATCCCCTTCAGATTGCTTCTCCTCTGACTCCTGAACTGTATCAGCTTCCAGTGCCTGTTGTGCTGTGCAATGCTGGCTCTGCAAGAGATCACCATGCTGTAAATGTTTCTTAAGTATAATATTGTGCATCATTGCACACACAGTCAGTATTTTGGAATGTGGCAGCATTGTACTTCAGGACACCTCTGAATCCAGACAGCAAAAGCATGCCTTCAGCAGCCAAATGGCATGCTCTATAATGTTTCTGGTTTGTGATTTGTCTGTTTGCATCTCTGTTCTGTTTGATTATGTGGATTTCTGATGAGTGTCATGAGCAGGGTTTTGCAGCATATCTGTCATCATCAACAAGCTGCCCATGATACCACTGATATAGGTCGTATGTGTACCATATGTGGGAGGCCTGGGTTGCCTGCACACACACATTGTAGATGATATACTGTTCACTACAGATTGGCAGTTGATGGACTGATAACCTTTGTGGTTCATGTACAGAGTATATCTCAAATTCTTTGCTTAATAATTCTGAGAAAAGTGAAAAATATTGGATGGAGAGAGTCCCAAAATCAAACAAAATTTTCAAATATTATTCTGATTTATCCAGGAAGTTAATAGACTAACATGTTTTATATCAACATGCATTTCCTAAATAACAAGAAGCATGAAACTTTAATGTCTGGCATTCATCCTCCATTATTAACTAGGAAATCAAACATTTTACAGGGTACAGAGCAAAAATGCAAAGAAAAATCTGGGACAGTTTATATGTATGCATTTCTCCTCAATTAGACATTAAAAAAAAAAAAACAGAACTGGGAGTCAGCAAAATGCTGCAACCAAACTGATCCAGTTTTTGCAAGAGGTGGACCTGAAAGATTGCAGCTTTAGCATATTGTCCAATGACAGTATATGTGCATGAATGTCATTCTGGAAATATAGATGCAAATTAAGTTTTGTGTTCTAGGCTTACCTCATATGAGCAAAGAGATGATGCTGAATGGCTCTAAAAAATCATAGACTATAAGTTCATTTTCATATGTAATATTTTTTTCCACAAGGACTAAATCAAGATCTTGACAGCAACTATCCTGTCTGAATCTATTGACCATATAGGTATCAAGTCTACATTTATTTCTATATAGTGCACATATGCATTCCTTTTCTCTCCTTTAAATACAAGCAATTGATTTTTGGGTGATTAGTTTGAAATAGTATGTAACCTGCAATATTGCTCTATGTCACTTTTGATGTCCCTGTAAAGGAAGGGGTTAGTGACAATGTACCAGAGGTGTGAATTAAATTTGCATTACATTCTTTCCAAACATTTATTTTTTTTCCTGTCTGACCAAAAAACTCAATACCCAGAGAAATGATTCAGTAAGCAAGACAATTCATGCTTCAACCAAGATATAGAAATCGGTAGAAAACAGAATATTCACAGAACTAACCAATTATTCCATCTATTTAAGCAATGGATCCCATAATCGAAAGAGAAAACATTTCCTGAAAATATATGCATCTGCAACCCCTTGGAAGTTTCTAGTCATGACAAAAATTGTCGAGAAACTAGCCCCGATTGGAGGTACTTGGAATGAAAAGTAATAGGACATGAATAGGGTACAAACGAACTGCTACTATGTTTATGGATTGAATTAGAAGTCTAATAAATAGCATGACATTTTACTTCTGTGTTAAATTAACTACTGAATACAAATGCTGCATGCCACAGGACCTTCAGTGCAATGCTGTTTTTTTAATACAGACAGGACTCAAGGGCATGGTCAAGGATTCTCTATAAAGTTGGAAATCAGGAGAAATCTGGACTATATTCATAGGTGCTAGCCCCCCACCTCCATGTTCTGTCACCCTTGTTACTAAATCTGAGGTAAGAAAAGTTTGTAGAAGAAAACAGACTGTTCCCATCAACCTTTCTCCCATTCTCTCCACCAAGACATCTTTAGATTGGGTTGTAGTCTAGTTAGCAAACCTCTGACCTTTCTGTTCAACCTTTTTAAACATCTTTATTAAACATTTTATTTTTAAAAAGTGACATTGGTACACATATGGTAACAGAAAATAAAAAAGCTATACTAACATATCCTTTGTCATTTTTTGCAGTGAACATTTTAACAGTTTTCATTAACTCCAACATTCCATAAAGTCCTCAATTCCTGCCTTCTCTTAAATTTCACTCCTCCTCTACCTCCTGAACACTATTCTACAGTTATTGTTCCTACAAATTCCATTTATTTTTATGTAATTTGATCTTTTGTTTTTCTAAAGATCCCACTTCAGTTATTTTATCTCCTTTACAATATCCGGTACTTCAGTTATAGTTGGTTTAGATTTTGATTTCTATTTCCTAGTAATTATTTTTTTGCAGCCAGTAGCATTAAACTTAATAACGCCTCACTATGTCTGCACAATTTGGATCTTATATCCCAGCTTAAAAGAGTAATTTCCTTAATTACAATCATTTGTTCTACCAACATTCTGTAGGATTTTTTTTTCAAATCTGCCAACTTATTACCTTCCCAAAAAGTATGTTCCCAATTATCAGTCTCTTTCCCTTCATACCTCCAGCATTTGCTGTCCACCTGAGGAAACATTCTCTGAAGTCTGCTTGTGGTATAAAATACCTATGCAGACATTTCCAAGCAAAACTCCTAAACATTCTGAACTTTGCTGTATACTTGGGAGCCATAGATATATCATTCCAGTGTTCCCCTGTAAATTATCTAGCCGGTCTCTCTTTCCAATCTTTTCTAACCTTGTCTGAGTGATTCTTAATATTTATTGTACAATATTTTATATACTCTACTAAGTATCCCCTTTTTAACAGCAACTTCTGTAGTAGATTAAATGAAAAACTCTACCAGAGCAGGTCTTTCACTTTGCCTATACTCTGATATCAATCTCTAGTAAGGAAGGCAGTCACTACCTTGCAGTCCAAAAGCTAATTTTCTTGATTACCATACCAGTTACATCCTTGATTTTGTGAGTCCATTATGTTCTTTGCTAATGGCACTAAATATAAAGTAAATAACAAAGGGTGAAGAGGGCACCCCTGCCTTGTTACTCTGTTCAAACACAGTTTGTCATAAAGGAATCCTCCCTCAGTAATTCTTGCCTCTGAGCCTTAATATAGATTCCTAATAAACTGTATTATTTTATCAGGGAATTCAAATGCTGCCATTGTCCTACTCATACAGTCCCAAATGACTCTGTAGAAAACCTTCTCTGCATCAAGACTCACCAACAACAGAGGCATTTTCTAACACTCTGCTTTTCTCCAGATCATCATTATCAACCCCCTTTTTCCCCATTTTCTACATGGAGTTGGGTTGTCGTGTCAGCTGTTGCCATCCCTCTTGATTCAGTGCCACTTCTCTACCTTCTTCAACAGTCATGCCTGACTGTCACAGGTCTCTCACACAATCCATCCATTTCATTGCTGGATGACTATGTTTCCTCTTGCCTTCTTACTATGTGTCCGAAATCGTCCTCACCAAATTGTCTTCTACTTTTCTGCACATGTGCCTGAACCTCAGTAATCTGTTCTTTTTGATCTTCTCTGCAATTGGAGCTACTTTGGCTTCTGCACTGTTGTCTTAATTTCGTCAACTGTCCCATAGTGTGCATCCTACCACAAATCTCAGACACATTTCCATTGCCTCTAGCTTCCACAACAGTTCTGCCTTTACTGCCCAGGTTTCTGTACCATACAGTTGTACTGGTCATACCATTTTTTTATATATTTTACTTTTCAGCTTCTTTGGGATTGTTAGCAGTTTCTGATCTATGTTCTCCTATCTTCAGGATACTGTGCACCACAGATGGTACCCAGGGTGATTGGTCTATACAACTGTTCCCTTGAGAGGTGCCATCTAGAGTCTATGCTGCTGTCCCCAACTCCATTCTTGGGTGAGTTTCCGGTGGGGTGCCTTCTGTGTGGAGGCTGCATGTCCTCCCTCTGTTTGTGTGGGTTTGCTCTGGTGTCCTCAATGGATATTTGTCCCTAATTTTTGGACTGTATTCCCCCATTATTGGCTTCATCCAGGTTTTTTGTGCCAAGGTTGAGAGATATGGTGATAACTGAACTCATTGAATATGTTCAGAGGCTGTATTCCCCCATTACTGGCTTTGTTCAGGTGTTTTGCACTAAGATGTTGACAGCTATGTTGAGAACTGAATTCACTAAATGGTAGCTATTTAAGTTTCAGTCTTCCTTTCTTTCATAAAACATATGATCTGGCATAGTGGTATGTTGCTCTGACTGTTTTGCACAGGGTTCTGGGTTCAATACTTGCCAGTAAAATGTATGGTGGTAACACAGCATTTTATTCTAACAACTTTCCAACATTATACAAGCAATGTTTAAAATGTGTCCCTGTTTTTTGGTCTTTTGCCCCCCCCCAAAAAAAAAATGTTAGATTTCTCCAGATTTCTTGTGCTGTAAAGTTCAGAGTTGCAGCTGAGTATCAATTAGATTTTACAAGAAGCTTAGAGCTGCAGGGAATTTAAAGTTTAGTGCTGCTTATGCCAAGTCTGCTTGCATTGTTAATAGCACAATAGATAGTGTACTTGCTTTTGATGCAGAAGGCTGTGGGTTCTACTCCCACAGTAGATAGATGCATTGCTGATACTGTACTGTATTGTAAAGGGGGTGGATGCTGCAGTCGTTTTTGGTGACGATACCTAGTAACTATGAACCTGTTATCAGTTTGCCATCCATCCATTCCCTATTGCAATATTACTAGCTTATCATTTTTTTAATGCAACTTAGGCAATTTATTCCTCAAGGGCAACAGACACTTTATTTGTAGATGAAACAATGAAATATAACGTTGTTTGCTAGCAGCATCCTCTTCATTAGTTACACATTTCTTTAATGTGGAATTATTTAGATGACTTTTACTTCTTCATAGAGTGTGCATATTTACTGATACTGATGGACTGTAGAAGTTTGAGTAGACTTTTATGATAGAAATGTTCTGAATTGGGCAGTTTTGTCATTATTGGTGCATGCATTTTGTTTCAGGATACTGTGCACCACAGATGGTACCCAGGGTGATTGGTCTATACAACTGTTCCCTTGAGAGGTGCCATCTAGAGTCTATGCTGCTGTCCCCAACTCCATTCTTGGGTGAGTTTCCGGTGGAAACACTTAACATTTTTTTGGGGGGGGAGCCCACATAGAGGAACAGAGAGAACATACAAACTCCATACAGGCATTGGCTGAAAGTCAGAATTGAATCTTGTGTCTTGTACACGGAAGGCAAAGACCTTAACCATTATGCAAAATTATCTCTTTCCTCTGGATCATCACTACTCTGTTAATGTCATTAAATATTTGTCTTCCCTGCACAAAACCACACTGATCCATATCTATCGGGTTTAGTAACACTTTTGCTATTTTCTTAACTAGTATAGACATAGGTACTTTATAATCATGGTTTTCAATTGAAACATGTCTACATAAAGCTGGTTTTGAAGGATCTTTACATTCTTTGGGTAATACAGCCACCTCAGCTTTCTTACAAGATGCTGATACCCCTATTCCTTTATAAGTATTATTAAATAAAATCTTCAGATTTTTAACACTTTCTTCCCACCCAGTTTGTAAACTTCCATAGGAATACCATATCTTCTGGGGACTTGCCTGTTGACTGGCTATGCCTCACTGTTTTTATCTCATCTCTTTCTATCTTAGCTATTAATTCTTGAGTCTCAGTTTTCTATAGTCTTGACATAATTAAGTATTCCATAAATATTTCCATTTATACCTTTTCTTGGTTTCCTCATCCCTCTGTTTTATACATATTTTTCACATTTTTTGAAATATCACTAATAGCTCTTTAGGATCTCTATTCATTTTGTTTTTGTTACATACTCCTTAATTTTGGTGACAACCCTTTCTACTTCCTGTTGCCTAAGTCATTGTGCTATGATTTATTGTGCTCTGGAGTTGTTGTCAAAAATAGTTGTTTAACAGCAAATTTTGTAAACCTACGCATATTATCCAAATACTCGTCCATTTTTCCTTTAGCATTTTGTAGTTGCTGCTCTTCTGGATCTGTGAGATTCCTTATATTCTGCAATACTTTAACCTTTGCCAACCTTTTTAAATAATCCCAATTACTTTTACCCGAGATCTCATTTTCTATTATTCCTACCATGTTTTACACTTCATATTCAGTTTATCCCACTAACTAACTATCTCTTTTGAAGAAATTTATATCTTCAATTCCAAACCACAACTTAAACCACTGAAAAAACCTTCACATCAACTGGTAAAATCTAAAACAGCTTTCAGTGGTTTAAATTTATATCTTCCTTAATAGCTCTTAAATAATTTTCACTATCTGTTCATTAAATTCCCCTCTCTTTAACAGGTAAGTAGGAAAGCAACAATGTCTAATTTTTACCTCATTATCCTGCATCTTTTTCCTAGTTTTATTGGTGCATGATCTGAAATAGTTATTGGATGCATGTTAAAGCTTTCAATTAATTATATATATGCTTTTGTAAAATATAATTTCTATCAATTCTAGGCAAGTTATTGTACCGTGGGTAAAAAAACACTTTTCGATTTAACGTATTCCTCACAACTAATTTACTTCCATGCATGTTTAACATGCTCTTGTCATACCACCATCAAATGTCTCCACCCCTTCCTCAGCCACTGACTATCATCCTGTCTTTAACCTCTGTCCTCTCTTCAAGATTCTTAAAAAAAAATGTGTAGTGTGTAATCTGGGGTATTTTAAATGTGTGGGGAATCTTTTCAGTGACTCTTATATGTATTAAACACATTAAGGTAAACAAGTACTTTTTCTAGTTGTAAGAAATATAATAGGCTTTACAATATAACAAGAGATGAAAAGTTGGGCAAAAGCAAGTTTAATGTTAATATGCTGTGCTCTTGGAGTGCTGGGGTGAAGTGGGGTATAAATGTGCACTGATTATATTATATGTAGAATTAAAATATTTTCTCTTATTTTTACAAGGGTGAATGTCAAATGTAATGCCCTTGGTTTAAGCTATAAACAAGTATTTTTGTATGCGTGAAGGCTTGAAAATGAGACAAAATGATGAATGGCATGAAAATGCTAAATGTCTTACATCTATAAAGATATTAGCTTGTTTTTTTTTGTTTTTTTTTTCATTAACAAATATTCAGTGGGAGTCAAGAAGGCTGCAGCTGAAGGCAGTTGTACATTCTGTTCTGAGTAAAATTTACAAACAAAACTGTTCTGACTACTTTTACATGGAGACAAGCTGCCTGCAGGTGCAAGCAATCAGTCCTGAGAGTTCTGAGCATTCTTTGCTGAGGGAATTGCAACATTTAAAAGTACAATGGAAATCATTTCAGTGAAAAACAAAGCAAAGTTTATAATTATGAGAAGTGAATAAGAGATAGCAGCCTTCCAAGAAGCCTTAAAACTTTAATACATTTACTAGAATAGTGTACAATGTATTTAATTTAAATGTAGCCAGGACAAGTTTTCTTAATGTTAACATTTATTTTCTGAAAGGATTCAAGCTGTTTTTACATTTGGGAGGGGACTATAAGAAAAGAACAGACAGCAGGTGGTGTAAGTAGGAACATAGACTGCATCATACACTTTAGCATGTGTAACCTTAATTTTAGGTTAGCTAATGCCTGTGGGTGCAAACATTGATTTAGGACAATTGCTCCTATCTGGAGGGTTATTTATTTATTTATTCATTGACATTTGTTAACCGGGTTAGTCCAATTGGGCTTGGGACCCATTTTCAGTGGAGACCCGAGGAGAAAAGCTCTATGAAATGCAGCAGTTTACAGTAGAGGTAATACAATCACTAAGTAGGTCTTTTACAAGCACAGTTTACACAAATAGATGACAATACTTAAAAAAAAGAGAAAAAAGTTACACAGTGTTTAGTACGAACAAATTGGTTTCACAATAGATATATTAGACAAATCAAAAGAAGAAAATTAAAAGGCAGTGTACCTGTATTATATTACAGGGTAGCAGTATAATTTCATATTTACATATTTACATTACTGGTTTGTTTTGTCAGTGCAGGTATCAGAGATTTGGGGAGAAAAAAAAACAGGCTTGATTTGGTCAAAAACAGTTTAAGAAAAAAGGGGGAGAATGACATAGGGTATGGGGAAAGTTATCAAGTTGGGGCTTGGCAAGGACAGATTTTAAATTTTAGAAGGTGAGCCTTGAGTTTTTCTTTAAAATGGGATGGGTGAATGATGGAACAGATGGCCCTGGGAAGTTTGTTCCAGGTTTGGGCAATGGAGGATTTGTAGAGGTATTTGCCGATAGTTTTTTTTTGGGTTGGTGGGTTTGTAGCAGTAGTTGGTTAGAGGTACGAAGAGTACGGGGAGGAGAATAGATTGAGATGAGAGAAGAGAGAGTAGGGCAGAATGAAGGTTTGTAAAGAAGGGAGTGTAGCATCTGAAGTTGAGATAGCTGCAATAAGTGGGGAAAAACTTTATTTTTGAAGATGTACATGGTTTTGTCCATTTGTTCTAAGTTAATATGGGATGGTGTGTTCTGAAAATGTATTTAGCTCTTTGAAGGTTTTCATTAAAACAAAAAAAATCTTGAAAATAGGTTCAAATGGAGATGTGAAGAAACAACTGTGTAAAAGATCAACCTGCCAAACATTGATGAGTGCATGTAACACAAAAGTTGGAAATACACATGCAAAAACTACCATGTATAATAGGTGGGAACAATGGCTTTTTATCATAAGGGCTATGCTATCCATATTATCTTGAAACATTAATGGCCTTACAAATATGGGCAAAAAGGAAAAAGTATTGAATTATATTAAAAAATGTAGAGTGAAACAGCAGTGCTGCAAAATACACATTTGGGAGAGAAATGAGCATATGAATTAGATAAAAAAGGATTTTGGGATGAATATTCAGCAGAATATTAGTGACAAAGGAAAATTGGAGTAACTAAACTAAACTAATTGCTAGAGAGGTCCCAATAGTAATAGAAGAGGAAAAAAGACAATAATGGTAGATTTTTGCTAGTATGCGGCTTTTGGCAAGAGAGGAGGAGTACACTGGCATATATTTATATTACACCTAAAATTGCTATTATGGAACTTAAGACATTTTTGGGAGAAATAATCAGCTTTTAGCAGGGAACATTACTTATAGGTGGGGACTGGACCTTCATTTGCTAATAGGAAAATATATTAGGGGGGCCTAGAATGGAAATATAAGAAAACAGGGTAGATTTCTAAATAAATTTATGAAAATAGTTTATATGGAATATGTGAAGTCAGTAGAAGAAACTGGGACATAATTTGCACATTATTCCCCAAGGTACAATAACTAGACTAGACTAGATAAAAGTTATATTTCATAGGAACATGTGCATTTAATTGAAAGCTTCAACACACATCCAATAACTATTTTGGATCATACACCAATAAAAACTAAGATAAAAATGCAGGGTAATGAAGTAAAAACGAGACACTGGTGCTTCTCACCTAGTTGTTAAAAAAAAGAGGAATTTAAGGAGCTGGTAGTGAAAAGTATTTGAGAATTGCTAGGGAAGATAGAAATTACTTCAGATGTTATAGCTAGTATGTGGGATAAAATGAAAATGGAGTTTAAGAATAGGATAGAAACAAAAGAGACTATATATGTTTAAGAAGTAATATTAATTACTTACAGGCGCTGACTAAAGTTAATGTTTTGCAGAATAATCAAAAAGAGCACAAATTATGCCAAGGTTAGAGGCAGATGAGGCTCAACAACTAACAGTTAAGATAGGAGGAGGAGTAGATGAGATAAAATTGATGATATATAAAAAATCTTCAGGAAATTATCCAGGAACTGATGGTGTTCCTGTTAAGGTTTAGAAGTTAGGAAGGAAGAAATTGAAAATGATATGGAAGATTTTGTTTAATAGTATTTTAAAAGGAGGGGAAGCACCAATATCTTGGAAGAAAGCTGGGGTGGTTGTATTACCTAAGGATGCTAAACACCCATCAGACCCAGCATATTTAGACCCATTTCAGTTTTAAATCATGATTATAAAGTGTTTATGTCTACACTAGCTAAAGGACTGGCAAATATCTTGCCAAAATAGATATGGATGTATGTAGTTTTGTGGAGGGAAGGCAAACATTTGACAACATTAATAGAACAGTGATGATCTAGAAGGAAGCAGAATGTAAGAAAGTACTGCCTATGTTGGTGAGTCTTGATGCAGAGAAAGCATTTGACAGAGTAAGCCGGGATTTTATGAGCAGGGCAATGGAAGCATTTGCATTCCCTGATAAAATAATAAGGTAAATTAAGAGGATAATTTTAAGATGACTGTACATTGACAAACAGCTCACCCAGTGTGATAAAAGGAAACTGAGAGATAAGGGCCAGAAACTCTGCCATTTTTAGTAAATTCAGTTACTGACCAGTAAGTGCACTGCTTGGGTGTCAGCCAAGAAGAAACTAAGAGAGCCTATAAGACAACTAGAAAATGTGAAGAGAAAACACTGACTCTGAAAAATTTTGCAGCTCTACAGCAAAAAGAAGTTCAAGCTCCAACTTTGGAGCAAGACATGGTTTCCAATATTTAAGAGGAAAAATAAGTCAAATGTGCTCAGAGCTGATTAAAATAAATGAAACACTGAAGGAGTGTATCAAATAATAGAAGGCTGGAAAAATAGAAGTGTTAAACAGATAAAACTGGAAAAATCAGACGTCAAAATGAAGAAAAGGTTGGCTTAGTATGGAACTGCTCAAGAAGAAATGTTTCAAAATAGAGGACAGAACATGCAGGGAAAACCTGAGATTTTTCTGTACCAGAGAAACTGGAAGGAACAGACTGTATTAATTTTATGAAGGCACAAATGAGCATCTGGACTGGTATTCCACAGCAGGATTATTTAATTGAAAGGTTACATTGTGTGTATGCTGCAAACCTGGCCATGAGAAAGCAGCCAAGATATGTACTAGAAATAATGCAATCAGGGGTAGCTCATGTTAGAGGACTGCAGGACTGCAGCTCCCCACCTGTAAAAATAAAAAAAATAAATTGTTTGTCCCCCCCACTGTAGAAAAGTTAATAGAATAAAAAATAATTCATGAGTCCAGGAACTCCACGCATGTGTGCTTAGTTCCTGACTGCTGTGTTAGGCAGTCTAGAACTCCACACATGCATGCGTGCTTAGTTCCTGAACTCCAGACTGCTCTGTTAGGTAGTCCAGATAGGGAAGGAAGGGAACTCCACCCTGCCAGCCCAGAAGTCTGTGTGGTGATGACCACACAGACCGGAAGTACACCAGACTGCATCACCTGCAGGCTCTAGCCTACTTACATCTCACAGGGAAACCCAGAACAGCCTGCGTGGGCTGCTATGGAGGACAGACAAGTTATTGGGCTGCTGCAGAGGACAGATTCAGGCCACTATGGAGGACTTAGCTGCCATGGAGGATCAGATCTGCTGGAGGTAGGGTGTATGTGTGTGCATGTGTGTGTGTGTATAAAATGCCCCAGTTGCTACATGGTGGTGGGTAGAGAATAAGGCTTGAACCCTGTACCTTGGGCCCAAGTGGCAAGAGCCTGAATTCCCTACCCACCACCATTTGTAAAACATTTGCATATTTTTGCCTCATATTTGTTCTGTTCAATCTGTTCCTCAGAAATCTGTAGTTTCTGTATTTTTGTTTCTTAACACAGCCAGTAGTGCAGTGGTGCAGTGATAGTATTGTTGCCTGATAGCTACAGATTGTCTGGTTTGATTCTTGGCTGGGGTGCCTTCTGTGTGGAGGCTGCATGTCCTCCCTCTGTTTGTGTGGGTTTGCTCTGGTGTCCTCAATGGATATTTGTCCCTAATTTTTGGACTGTATTCCCCCATTATTGGCTTCATCCAGGTTTTTTGTGCCAAGGTTGAGAGATATGGTGATAACTGAACTCATTGAATATGTTCGGAGGCTGTATTCCCCCATTACTGGCTTTGTTCAGGTGTTTTGCACTAAGATGTTGACAGCTATGTTGAGAACTGAATTCACTAAATGGTAGCTATTTAAGTTTCAGTCTTCCTTTCTTTCATAAAACATATGATCTGGCATAGTGGTATGTTGCTCTGACTGTTTTGCACAGGGTTCTGGGTTCAATACTTGCCAGTAAAATGTATGGTGGTAACACAGCATTTTATTCTAACAACTTTCCAACATTATACAAGCAATGTTTAAAATGTGTCCCTGTTTTTTGGTCTTTTGCCCCCCCCCCCCAAAAAAAAATGTTGGATTTCTCCAGATTTCTTGTGCTGTAAAGTTCAGAGTTGCAGCTGAGTATCAATTAGATTTTACAAGAAGCTTAGAGCTGCAGGGAATTTAAAGTTTAGTGCTGCTTATGCCAAGTCTGCTTGCATTGTTAATAGCACAATAGATAGTGTACTTGCTTTTGATGCAGAAGGCTGTGGGTTCTACTCCCACAGTAGATAGATGCATTGCTGATACTGTACTGTATTGTAAAGGGGGTGGATGCTGCAGTCGTTTTTGGTGAAGATACCTAGTAACTATGAACCTGTTATCAGTTTGCCATCCATCCATTCCCTATTGCAATATTACTAGCTTATCATTTTTTAATGCAACTTAGGCAATTTATTCCTCAAGGGCAACAGGCACTTTATTTGTAGATGAAACAATGAAATATAACGTTGTTTGCTAGCAGCATCCTCTTAATTAGTTACACATTTCTTTAATGTGGAATTATTTAGATGACTTTTACTTCTTCATAGAGTGTGCATATTTACTGATACTGATGGACTGTAGAAGTTTGAGTAGACTTTTATGATAGAAATGTTCTGAATTGGGCAGTTTTGTCATTATTGGTGCATGCATTTTGTTTCATTGTTTACTGGAAAAATGTTCTGAATTGGGCAATTTTGTCATTACTGGTGCATGAATTTCGTTTTATTGTTTACTGGAAAAATGTTCAAAACAAATTTAAAACGCCCTCTAACAACTGTACTATATTGTACAAGGAATATAATTTAATACAATCAGGAAGGTGTATCAAAGACCACATGTATGTTTCATGTGCAAGGGGCCTATGATATGAAAACAGCCCAGGGTTAATCTTTATCTGCCACTGGCAAAAATGTATTTTCTTTGAATGTGGGTTTCAATGCTGTTTCAATGAATGTGAGTTTCAAGGGCAGGGAAGTTGTAATGCTAAGTCTGTTTTCATTGTGAGATTGCATTGCTTTATTTAGCAGATGTCTTAGTGTTTGTGCTGTAAAATGCAAAATAAAACTTTCAAATGAAGTCCAAATCATCATATAAGTAAAGCAGCATGCACATTAGTGTTTATGGTAAATGGGGTGAAATAGCCAAGTAATGGTTCATTGGAATGGCTGCAGGGGAGAGTCTCCATTTGACCATGAGTTTGTGAGGGAGAAGGACGGCAAACTCAAAGACAGCCCCAGCTGAACTATACCTCTCAACTGTCCAGATTTTCACAGAATGAATAGATTTTTGCTTCTTATTTTTGGTTTGTTCCTCATAAAATGTGTGGTTTTCTGGCAAATAATTTAGGAATTAGTCACTAAATAATGACAGACACTGAGTTTCAGACTTCATAACCTTCAGAAAAATGCATGCTAAAGCAAGACCTGTTATTCTATCAATTGTCTCAGTTTATACAACAATTAGATTTTACAAGAAGCTTAGAGCTGCAGGAAAATTTATAGTACTGTTTATATGTTCCCCCAGTATGTTTGGCCTTGTCCAAATTTCCTGCATTAACAGGTTGAGAAGTACGTGCAAATAAATTGCTTTATAGAATTAGGCATATCCAAACCTCTCAACTGTCCCCAATTTTGGCTCAAAATGTTGCTCTTCCCCTAATAATCCCGCCGCAAAATGGCAATTTTGGAAGAAAACGTGGAGGGCTTACAATTAAGAAATAAGTGTAAAAATCAGAGTTATAGATTACTTTTATTTTAGAAATGCATGTAGATTCTTTTATTTTGTAAGCTGCTCAAGTTAGCAGTACTAATATTAAAAAAGTGTCTCTTCTTTGACAGGTTCCCAGCTGTATTGTGTGGCTATTTTATATTTTTGCATTACATTTTTGGTCAATTTTTCATAAAATTGTGTTTTTTGGCAAATTAGTGGCAAATCATTAAAGACTGAAGTTAGAAAATAATGACAGACATTTGAGTTTCAGATTTCGTACCTTTCAGAAAATTCATACTAATGCAAGACCTAATATTCTATTATTTTTCTAAGTTTATAAGAGCAATATTTAAAAAAATGTCCTTATTTTTGGGCCTTTGCCCCACTTCTATGTATGGCTCTGTCCATATTTCTTGTTCTGAGGTTGAGAGGTATG
This sequence comes from Protopterus annectens, assembly GCF_019279795.1. NCBI lineage: Eukaryota > Metazoa > Chordata > Ceratodontiformes > Protopteridae > Protopterus > Protopterus annectens. The sequence goes on along the minus strand of NC_056743.1, from coordinate 997,609,937 downwards.
ACAAATTTGTCAGGGCCATCACAGTCAGCCAGAGACATTTCACATTGTGACATACTTGTTGCACCCCACTCCTCCATGTAGTGACTCTGGATGTGTCCAAGCAAGGCAAGGAGCAGTTATGCAGTGTAAATGTGCAGAGTATCCCCCCATCCAAGGTAGACACAAGTGCTACTTTTATTCTGTCCTTGATTTTGCAGAATGTTCTGGTTTCTGTCATATTTTTATACTGTTGATTTATGCTTATTATTACTCAGAAAGTGCCTGTTGCTCTGTGTTTAAGTAGCAATACTTTAATGACCATCAGGAAAGGTTGTCTGAGATTGTAAGATGCAAGTAAGCTTTAATAAGCATACTGTTAAATAATTGCCAACATTGAAAGCCTTTCTGTTGTTGCCATGCAGAGAATACTTACATAACTAGATAATGTATAAGCCTTGGGTATTGAAATGCATATGACAGTATTTCTAATAAAGGACATGATTACATTATTTTAAGAAGCTCATTACATTTGTTGGAGACTTGCAGTCATCTTTGCAGGCTTTACCTGTAAACCAAACAGAATGCCAATCTATCATGTGTGGTCCATTACCTGTACAGTAATCCTTTAAGCAATGTACCTTGAGCTTGTTTCTTTATTTGCTTTTCATGTTTTACTTTGATCATGTTTTCCCCAAGAAACAAGTAGATAGTTGTCAGGCAGAAGGTCTTTTTTGGATAAGAAACATTTTTACAAGTGGGGGTATCACAGAGATTGCTACTTTCAGCATGTTACTTGGTACTTTAATAAAGCTGAATATAAATTATAATTAGAACTGCAGTGCAAGGAGAAGTGGTTTGAGTTGAGTGCTGCTTGTTTTTCTTATACTTGATTTTGACTGGCATCCCAGTAATGTATTTAAAAAGTAATTTATTTTTTCATGCCTCACAACCTTTTTGTTTTCATCTAGATATTAAGTAAGCTGCTATGCAGCCAATGCATTGAAATATTTTTTTCTTCTACACTTCATTTTGTCTTGATTGGACTCTCATAATGACGATTTGGCACCCAGGGCAGTGTATTTAATTAAAGTTACAGTTTTTGTGGTTTTGAGCATAGCCCCTCCCCCTTTTAGTTGGCCACACCCTCCCCATTGACCCCACCCATACAGCTGTCTCCTGCAGCCCCCCCTTTGATTTGAAGTCACCAGCCACCACGGGATGCAATCCTACAAACAGAAAGAGTTGATCCTGACAAAACTGTGACAGAAGGGCAAAGTATTACAAGTTTAAGAAAGTAGAGTGTTTGTGGAAAAGGATTATTTGCTGTACACAAGGCAAAAGAGAAGGAAATTTATTCCATCAATCAGAGAATGTCAAGAGGCAGGTAGGTGTGAGATTCAAGTTGCTGTATCCAGCTGTCTTCAGCATATTGTTTCCTGGAGGATCAAAGTAATTTTTTGATACAGAACAAGCTAAGGGTGAAGTACAAAAGTTTGTCCAACAAAAAGTGACCCAGTCATTAGAAGAGGACTCTGCTTCTTATTCTTCTGATAATAAAGGTTGTGGACTGTGCCAGTGAAAATGTTTCTATTGTTCCACAAGAAAAATGCTTCAGAGACAGGAAAAAGCACAGGAGTTGACTAGAAGAATCGGGAGTACCTTGGAACTGAACCGGAGTCTTGAGTTGGGAAATGTAGATGAATAGGAAGAAGACTAGCAACACAGAAATGTGAGATTAGAAACCATCAAACACATTTGTAAAATATGGTTGTGCAGGAAAAAGTGGAAAGGATGGACTTTTGTTGACTTTGTTAAACTTGTGGGGGACTGAAAGATGTTTGCCCTCATTATATTATTAATGTTTAGAAGGACACTAAGGTAAGGGAAGGGGAAGGGAAAAAAAAGAAACTGTAAGTAAAGCAATTTCTGCTCTTAACAGTATTTCTGTAAAACTTTTCAAAATATAAATTACATGTTATATAGTAAAGAATTTTCAGATATTGTTGTATGTGATAAAGATAGTAAAGTAAACCGATGCCTTTCTTTCTTTGCTTCTTTTTTGGTTTTAACAAATGTAGGTATTAGAATGGAAAAAGAGAAAAAAAAAGTTAGACAAAAGCATGTTTAAGTTAATAGCTTGTAATCTCAGGCTGTTGAGGTGGGGAGGTGTGTAAATGTACACAAATCATAATATATATATATATATATATATATATATATATATATATATATATAGATGTAATATGTTTTATCTTTCTTTTGCATAGATGAATGTCTAGTTTGAGATCCTTGGCTTGATATAATAAAAAATAAGTGGAAACAAGTAAGCAGGATAACAATGAATGTAATGAATTTTTTACAATAAATGTTCAATATAACCTTAGAAACCTGCAGCTGAGGGTTACATTTTTTCTTATGTTTCCATTGAGACAACCTGATTATAGGGCAAAAAAAGCCAGAGCACTGGTTTCTTTGAAGTTAAAAGTTAATGTTTTCTGAAAGCATGCAATTTGTTTTTCACATCTGGGAAGGGAATAAAGCTAAAACATGAACAGACAGCAATTAGTACAAGTAGGAGCACCTGCAGTAACATGTATCTCAGCAAGGATAACCTTAACTTTAGGTCAGACAGTGTGTGTGTGTGTGTGTGTGTGTGTGTGTGTGTGTGTGTGTGTGTGTGTGTGTGTGTGTGTGTGTGTGTAGCTGTGTATTTGGGACAATTGATCCTATGAGGATGGTTAAACTTCATTTGAAGATGTACATAGTTTTGTATATTTGTGTTAAGTTAATAGATGATAGGGGTGTTCTAGGAGTGTGTTTGTTTTTTATTTGAGGGCTTTCATTAAAACAAAAAGTCTTGTAAAATGTGACATAGATTCAAATGGAGAGGACAAGAAACAAATGTCTAAAAGATTAGCCTACCAAACATTAGTGGGTGCATGTATCATAAAAGCTGGAAATAGACATCTAAAAAGCTGTCATATAAAATAGGTGGGAATAATAACCTTTTATCATAATGATGACACTTTCCATATTATCTTGGAATATAAATGATCGCACAGGGATAGTCAAAAAGGGAAGAATATTTAATTATATTAAGAAATAGACAGTGTAAATATTATGCTGCAGGAGACACATTTGGAAAGAACTGAGCATGTGAATTTGATAAAAAAAGGATTTCATGATGGACATTCAGCAGAGTATCAGGGACAAAGAAAATGAGACGCACTTGTACATGATGATAGAGGAGCTCCAGTAGTGATAGAGGAGGGGAAAAAGATAATAATGATAGATATGTTGTAGTAAGGGGCTATTGACAAAGGAGGAGAATTATGCTGGCATGTATTTATGTTTCACCTGAAACTGCTATTATGGAGCTTAAAACATTTTGGGGAGAAATACTCAGCTTTCATCAGTGAATATTACTTATAGGTAGGGACTGGACTTTGATTTGCAACAGTGAGTATGTATATAGGGGGCCAACAAGAGAAAATATAATAAAACAGACTGGATTTCTGAAGAAATTTCTAAAAATATTTGGTATGGAAAACATTAATTCAGTAGTAGGAACTTGGAGAAAGTTTACATATTATTCCCCAAGGTATAATAAATGGGCTAGACTAGACAGAATTTATATATCACATAAACATGTGCATTTAATTGAGTGGTTTGATACACATCCAATAACTATTTCAGATCATGCCATAGCCGGCCTTAGGCATAGGCCAACTAGGTGGCTGCCTAGGGTGCCGCTGTAGCAGGGGTGCTTTTCCAGTATTTATTTGGTACAGGTAGACAAGGATGAGGGCACCTGGGTGGTGTGGGGGGGGTGCCGTGAAGCCCTTTTGCCTAGGGCACTAGCTGACCCAAGGCCGCTGCTGGATCATGCGGCAATAATAACCAAGATAAAAATGAAGAGTAATAAAGTAAAATGAGTAACTGGCACTTTCCCACCTATTTGTTAAAAAGAAAGGAATTTAAGAAATGAGCAGTGGAAATTATTTGGGAATTATTAGGGAAAAAAAGGAAATTCTACCGAAGTTATAGCTAGTGATTTGGATAAAATGAAAGGGAGTTTAAAATAGGGTAGAAAAAAAGAAAAATCAGAAATAACTAAGAAGTAACAAGAATTATTTAGAGAGGCTGACAAAGATTAAAGTATTGCAAAATAAGGGAAATCTTACAGAACAAAAAGAGTCACATCTGCACAGTGTTAAAGAAAAAAAAAACGAGGGAGTTCCTGTATAATATACCTGAGTTTAGAAAGACTGCTGTTAGGCAACTGTTTTTTTGATAATACCTGCACAGCACAAAACGTTTAGTGCAATGACTTAGGCAACAGGAAGTAGAAAGGGTTGCTGACAAATGTAGGAAGCTTATAACAAGAAAAATAACCAGAGTTCCTGTAAAGGTATTAGAGATACTTCAGAAATTTTATGAAAAGGTGTATAAAGCAGAGAAATGAGGAAATTAAAAAAAAGATATAAATGGAAATATTTATGGAAGATTTAAATATGCCAAGGTTAGATGTAACTGGGGCCCAAAAATTAACAGTTAAGATAGGAGGAGATGAAATAAAAACAATTATGTATAACCAATCAGCAGGAAAGTCTCTAGGAATAGATGATATTCCAGTGGAAGTTTGGAAGTTAGGAGAGAAGAAACTGATAAAGATATAGAAGGTTTAGTTTAATGGTATTTTAAAAGAAGGGGAAGCACCAACATCCTGGAAAAAAGCTGTGATGGCTGTAATACCAGGAGATGGTAAAGTGCTATCAGAACCAGCTTCATATAGGCCCATTTCAGAGTTTAACCATGATTATAATATGTTTATGTCTATAATGGTTAAAAGAATGGCAAAGGTGTTGCCAAAATTGATAGATATGAATCAGTGTGGTTTTGTGGAGGGCAAGCAAATATCTGACAACATCAACAGAACAATAATGATCTAGAAGGAACCAAAATGTAAGAAAATACAGTTGTTGTTAGTGGGTCTTGATGCAGAGAAAGCATTCAACGGAGTAATGTGGGATTTCATGAATAGGGCAATGGAAGCATTTGCAATCCCTGATACAATAATAAGGTTAATTAGGAGGATATATGAGGGATCAGACGCAAAAATCAAAGTGTGATGGTTCATCTCTAATAAGTTGTGTCTAAACAAAAGAACCAGGCAAAGATGTCATCTTTCCCCTTAATTATTTGCATTATATTTAGAACCATCAAAAAATAAGGGACTCAAGGCTATAATTGGTATGGAAATCAAGAAAAGTTGGCTTTATTTGCAGGCAGTATTATTTTGCACTTGATAAAACCATAAAAGGACATCTCGTTGTGGAACATTCTGAGACAATTTCAAGCTTTTCGGGATATAAAATTAATGAAGATAAATGGGTATAGCTGTAAACTATGTACCCACACATGAATTAGTTCAGCAATATCCATATTTATGGAGACATGATGAAATTAAATATTTAGGAGTGTGGGTTAAAATGGAATCAGTTATGGCAGTTAAGGATATGTAGGAAGAGACTAAACAAAAGACAATATAAAAACGGAGACACTAGACACTCTTATCTACAGATATGGATAGCAAGATGCAAACAATAACAACGTTTTTAGTCCCTTTAGTTTTATACACAGCTCAGGCCTATTTTTATCAGAGAAGTTTTATTGGAGAAGTTTTGGATAATAATTAATAAAGAGCTTAAAGGGATATTTTAGAGCTATTCAATTAAGGCTGTTACACATAATACAAGCAGAAAGTTATAATACAAAGTGGAAAGGGATGCTGAAGCATGGGGGAAGTTCAAGAAATGAGGAGAGAGTGGGATTTTGTATGCAGATCCTTAAAGAGAATAACAACAGTCAAGCAGAATATTATATTCATAAAGTAGCAGAAAGTATTCTAAGAATTAAGCCAGTACAGGAATGAAAAAAGGAGATTTCACTGATAGGGATGACAGCAATTAGGGATATAGAGAACAGATAAAAAGGGGATGGAGTTTACTAGAGGAAACTGACAAAGGACCCAAGATATTGGGAACAAATAATTAGAGAGGGAAAGGTAATAAAATGGGAAGAGTCCAAGAAGACATTTGTACTGAAGGCTAGAGGCTACCTTTGGTAAGAGGCCAAGAAGATATTTGCACTGCAGGATAGAGACTACCTACCCTATCAAGGATTGATATCAGAGTATAGGCAAAGAGAAATGGATATGTGAATCCTAAGTGAAAGTCCTGCTCTGGTAGAGTTTTTAGTTGAATTTAGAAAAGAGGATGTTGTTAAAAAGGGATAATTAGTAGGGCATAGACAAATATGCATGACAACTATAGGAATCAATCACAGGAGGTTAGAAAAGATTGGGAAGAGAGAGACTGGATATGCAATTCATAAAGAACCAAAAGGAGGACATATGTATGGCTCCCAAATATGCGGCAAAGTCTAGAAGATTTAGGATTTTTGCTTTGAAGTATTTGCATAAGCATTTTTATACCTCAAGCATACACCAAATATTTTTTCCTCAAGTAGATGGCAAATGTTGGAGGTGTGATGGGGAAGAAAAAGGTAACTGGGAACATATGTTTTGGGAGTTTAATGAGTTGGCAGACTTTAAAAAATCCTGACAGAGTACTCTGTCTGAAATTCTGGGGGAGCAAATGGGTGTAACTTCAGGATTTTCTTTTGAACAAAGATACAGGATCTGAAATATCTAGACATCATAAGGAAAAATGGGATTTTGGTTAATTCTGGCAGCTACCAAAAAAGTAATTACTAGAAAGTGGAAATCAAAGTCTAAACCAACTGTATTTGAAGTAGTGAATATTGTAACCGAGATAAATGAACCAAAAGTGGGATCTTTAAAAAGGGCTAAGAACAAATTACATAGAAAAAAAATGGAAATTGTCAGAGCAATACTAGCAGAAACATGTTTTGGAGGAGGAATGAGGTTTAAGGGAAGGCAGTAATTGATTCACCTTATGTAATGTTGGATAGATTATATTGTAGAGAAAAATATATGTTATGTGTAATGTTTGTGGCTGTGAACATGTCGAGGTTTATATATATATATATATATATATATATATATATATATATATACATATATATATATATATATATATATATATATATATATAGATATAGATATAGATATAGATATGGGTTCCATACACTAGATCGAATTTTCACTAATAACCCCTTACCCTAACCCTACCCTACGTTCCGTGACTATCGCACCATAGTGGAGGACATAGCTTGTTTTTTATGTCCTCCACTGTGCTGCGGTGTTTTTGGTGAAGTGCACTTATGCAAAAGTTCACTTTCATTTTAGTGAACTTTCGCAGAAGTGAGGCTTCCTATTACAAGTTTGAAATAGTGAACTTTCGTTCTTGTAATAGGAATACACACACACACGCATATATATAAGTTTGCCTGTGCTACAAATGATAATTCAATTAAGTTGTTTTAAAAATGTAAATTAGGAGGATATATGAACGTTTAGAGACAATAATTAATTTTTTTAAGAATTAGTATTACTCTCTGATATGTTGTGTTTGAACAGATGAACCAGGCATGGGTGTCATCTTTCTCATTTGCTATTTGCTTTATATTTAGAGCCATTAACAAAGAAAATAAGGGATCCAGAAATGCCAGGATACAGTTGGTATGGTAATCTATACAAAGTTGGCTTTATTTGCAGATGATATTATTTTGTACCTGATAAATCCAGAAAAGGACATATCAGTGTTGTGCAACATTTTGAGACAGTTTCATGTATTTCTGGGATAGAAAATTAATGAAGATAAAACAAAGGCTATAGCCATAAATTATGTACCCATAGATTAAATTCTTCAGCAATACCCATATTTATGGCAGTATGACAAATTGAAATATTTAGAAGTATGGATTAAAAAGGCTTCTCTTATGACATCAAGGATATGTAGGAAGAGACTAAACAAAAGTTAATATAAACCTGAGAAACTGGAAGGTCGTGTTTATGGATATGGATAGTAAGATATGAGCAGTGAAAATGTTTTCAGATTCATAAGTAAGTAGTGGGTTAGGTGATATTGTGGGCCATTTTAACCATATACAATTTTCTTTGGTGTGAATCAAACCCTGTACCTCTTGTGGGTGAGGTAAACACCTTAACTATTATGCCACCCCTGTGTCCCTTTGTTTTTATATACAAGTCAGACATATTTTTATCAACTAGAAGAAGAGCTGTGGACAATAATTAATAAAAAGTTGAAGGAATTTATCTGGAAGTGGAAGAGGATAAGAGCTGAGTGGGATAAGTTGATCCAACTAATAGTACAAGGTGTTTTAGAATTACTTGATTTGAAGGGATATTTGAGAGATACATAGTTATGGTTCATATACATAACACAAGAAGAAAGTTATAATTCAAAATGAAAGTGGATGATGATGAATCTGGGGGGAGGTTCAAGAAATAAAGAGAAACTGGAGTTTTGGTTGCTGATCTTTAAAGAGAATAATAACAACTATACACAATATTATAGTCATAAAGTAGCAGAAAGTATTGTAGGAGCTAAGCCAACAAGAGAATGGAAAAAGCAATTTTGCCAATAGGGATGACTGCAAGCAGTGGTTCAGAAAATATGCAAGAGGGAACTGGAATTTACTGCAGAAAACTGGCAAAGGAACCAAGGTATTGGAAGTAAATAATTAGAGAGGAAAAGGTAATAGAGTGGGATGAGAACAAGAAGATAATTGGACTGCATTGCTAGAGACTGCCTTCCATACCAGGGATTGATACCAAAGTATATGCAAAGAGAAAGCAATAGGGGAATATTAAGCGGAAAACCTATTCTGTTGGAATTTTTAGTTAAATCTAAACCGAAGCTGCTGTTAAAAAGGAATAATTAGTATGGCATATAAAATATTACATGATAAGTGTAAGAATCAATCAAAGGTTAGAAAAGATTGGGAAGAGAGACTGGAACAGCGATTTACCAAAGAAAAATGGGAGGACATATGTATGTTTCCTAAGTATACAACAAAGTCTAGAAGCTTTAGGATCTTTGCTTGGACATGTTTGCAAAGGTATGTTATATCCCAAGCAAACTTCAAAAAAATTTCCTCAGGTAGTTAGCAAATATTGGAAGCCGCGGTGGTGCAGCGGTAGCATTGTTGCCTCACAGCAAGAGGTTCTCCCGTTCGATTCTCGGCTGGAGCGCCTTTTGTGTGGAGTCTGCATGTCCTCTCTGCGGTTGAGTGCCGTTTGAAAGACATGCGTAGAATGGGCGTGCTTTCGTTAAAGGTCGGGCATCGAGCTGGCACCTCAGCACCTGTAAAAAATCTACTGCCAGTCATTAGCGGACCGGAGTTCCGCTGTGGGACCCCTAATCCAGGAAAAGCCAAAAGAAAAACAACAAGCTAGCAAATATTGGAGGTGTGATGGGAAAGAAAGAGGTAAGTAGAAACATGTTTTGGGAGTGCAATGAGTTGGCAGGGTTTTTTTTAATTCTGTACAGAGTACTGTGTCAGAAATATTGGGTGAGCAAATGGCTGTAACTAAGAAAATATATTTTTTAAGCTGGGACACAGAATTGGAATAACCTAGACAAAGTAAGGCCTTATTAAGTTTAATTCTGTTGGTTGCCAAAATGTAATTACTAGAAAATGAAACCCAAAGTCTAAACAAACTGTATTTGACACATTGGATATTATAAGATATAAAACAACTAGAAGAGTGATTTTTATAAAAGGGAAGAAGCAAAGTACATAGAAATAAATGGAAATTGTGGGAAGAATACAAAGAATAATGTTCAGGATGAGGAGTGAGATTTAAAGGAAGGCAATAATTCAAAAATTCATGTAATGTTGGACTGATGAAAGTTACAAACAAAGAAAAGACTTGAGAGGTATAATGTATGCAAATTGAAAAAAATGTTAATATGGTTTGATTTCTTTTCTGTTAATATATGTTTATTTTATTTATTTTATTTAACATTTATTTTACCAGGATAAGTCCAACTGGACATCATTTGTCCTTTTTCAGTGGAGTCCTGGGGAGAAAAACTCCAAAGAAATAACAGTGTACATACATGCTTTAGATAGCAATAAAACTGGCATACAAGATAAGAGAAACAATGAAGTACAAAAAACAATTATGTAGAACAATAAGATACTCAGGAGTAGTACCATTATTTACAATATATACAAAAAGTACATTTCAGGTGAGAGTATAGTGTATGCATTAAAGGCTTCAACGGGTAACTTGCATATGGAAAAGTGGGTCTTCAAGGGGGGTCTTTGCAGTTGCAGAGAAGGTTAGTACTGAGGTGTAATTTAAGAAGGCCTTTAAAGGTGCCTGTGTGACTTTGTAGCCTAAGTTCAGGTGGGAGGGTGTTCCATACTTTGGCAACATCATGGGAGAATAATGCCTCTCCGGAACTGTTATTGCGTGGATTAACTTCAATCAGGTTTTTGATACATGAACGTAGCATTTAAGTTGGTGATCAATAGTGATGCCTAAGAGATTAGTCTCAGTTACTGGAGTGATGAGGGTGCCATTGGTAGACATGATGGTAAAGGTGGTGTTGCAGTGTTTGGTTGGGTGGAATAGTATTAGCTGTGTTTTTTGGGGGTTTAGTATTAATTGGTAGTTGTTTAGCCAGTTCTCTACCTCAGTGAAGGATTCTTGGGCTATGTCTTGAGTAATAATTTGATAAAGGAGTTTAAAAAAAAAAAAAAAAAAGAAAGTTCAGATGGTGTTATCTGTTGGGAAAGACTCATTACCTCTAAGAACTTGTTACTGATTCATAGTTCAAGCAGTCATAGGAAACAAGATCTGCGTAGTTCTTCCAAATAACTGTTTCTCATAAGGTTCCTAAATAATGTCATGGTGTTGGGCAGGGATTTGATAGGTGCAGCAACCATTAAAAATAATATATCCACGGAAGTATGTTATATAGCACATTGCAGTCACAGGTATCTACTAAATGTTATCAAGACTGGTTCTGCACTTGTTCTCTTGTAGATATCCAGACATATATATCCATGAGAGTGTGTGTGTGTGTGTATGTGTGTGTGTGTGTGTGTGTGTGTGTGTGTGTGTGTGTGTGTGTCTGTGTGTGTGTGTGTGTGTGTGTGTGTGTCTGTGTGTGTCTGTGTGTGTGTGTGTGTGTGTCTGTGTGTGTCTGTGTGTCTGTGTGTGTGTGTGTGTGTGTGTGTCTGTCTGTGTCTGTGTGTGTGTGTCTGTGTGTCTGTGTGTGTGTGTGTGTGTCTGTGTGTGTGTGTGTGTGTGTGTGTGTGTGTGTGTGTGTGTGTGTGTGTGTGTGTGTGTGTGTGTGTGTGAGAGAGTTTCAGATCTGAATTCACACAACTCCTTTGGTAGAAGAAGACACACATGGCTTTTGGCTCGTAATTTATATTTAACACTAAACAGCCTTGCAGAGGTGGGAAAGTGACATACCCAGGTATTTCTAGTATGTTCTAAAGTCTGTATCTGATCTTACTGTGCCACTCCCACTAATCACACCACTTCACTGTCCCTGATTTCAGTAATATGCCTGATTTTGCCTCACGATTTGCTATGATCCCTCATAAAATATATGATCTTTGTGACAAATGTGTGATTATCAGAATCTCAGAAAAGCAGCAGACATTTAAAGGTGCATAATTCTTAGTCTGTTATGACTAATATTATTCTGTCACCTTTCTGTTAGCAGCAATATGAGTTCCTGTTTCAAAGGATCCCTCATCCCTGTGCCCACCAATATTTAAAGAGTATCCCTGTCCTTAATCATTTTGTCTTTTTCCTGATTCTTGAAGTAAGAGGTAAAGAGGTTCTAATGGGCTTTTCTGAAAAGTCAGAACTGTAACACAAAGAGTGATCAAGATATAAGAACAGTAAAAACTTGCACACATTGTAAATATGTAAATAAATAACACAAAGTTTTGATTATTCAAAACTGAGTACTTAGAAAAGAAAAGTGCATTGATATCTATTTCATTAATGTAAACACAAACTGCTCAAGTATCACTATCTCACTGTCAATTGCCTGAGTGAAAGTATACGTGATTAGCACAGAGTTTTAAAAATAGGTTCCTTTTTGCAGAAGTGAAGATTTCCTGCTCCTGTGATGTGGGGCTCTGCCCCAACACCCTTGGACTATAAATATACTGCTTCTGAGGTTGCACAAACTCAGAGAACCTATATGTATAGATACTATATGTATACTGGAGTGTCTTGCACTCAAACATTCAGCTGTGAGCAGATGAGGCATGAACAGCTGAAGCTCAAGCAAGCAAAATACACAGCATAAGCTCTCATAGTTTGGAGTAGACATCTCTAAAGGATGTTTCTGGTATTGACCAATATTAAAGGAAGTTTAAACCTAGCCTGTTTATTCCCTTTACTTGATAGCGTAACAGTACAACTACATTATTCAAGGAAAATATACTTTGAACTCATCTAATATAGCAATGAAGCTAGTTTAGACTAATTTTAAAGGATTTTACATGTTGTCTATAAATTTGTGTATGAGATATGTAACCCATATGTCTTCTGCATAACCTCTTCTTTGACTTACCTCAGTGGAATACTGAAACGTAATACGCACAGGCTGTGCAGACTCTTCTAGCTGAACTAATTTCCAGACATGAACTCCCTACACAGTTAAGACCTGCTTAATGAGATTGTGTTTGCTATACTATTTCAGCTAGACGTCATGCAGGATTCACTGCTACAGAAATAGATGTTTTATGCATTGTTGAGTTGCAGAAATAAAGGTGGCCAGCTAAAAAATTATACGATCACAAATGCTGACACACACACACACACACACACACACACACACACACACACACACACACACACACACACACACACACACATGTAAATTTTATAGGACAGAATATCTGCTTTATGAGATCATGACTGTACATTATGTGAAACTCTAAAGATACCTAGTAATAAAATGTTTAACTATGCTACTGATGAAAGAAAGTATTCTGAAAGATGGTAGTGCTCATAGTGCATAGAATTCCTTTATTTTCCTATCAAGGTAGCAAACAGAGTATTAGGGAATATTTCATTTGAAAAATTTACAGAATATAACTGGTCACAAAAAGATACCTACAAGTACAGCATTTCCAGAAATCACATCAACAGTCTAGGCTGGACAAACACTACAGTGTTTCTGGGATAAAAACATTGTCTTAAGTGTATCTTAAGTATTGCACATATTCTTGCTGTACACAATGGACAGAAGTTTCCATCCTGCAGTACAGTGCAGTGCAGTGCAGTGATGCCACCTGGAGGTCAATATATAGTAGTTCTGTGATACACAGCATGAAACGGTTGTTCATATTCTGTGTGAGAGCAGAAAGTACCAAAACAAATAGCACAAGGATAATAGAGAAATAAGCCTGGTATATCTATGTTCTCATCATAATCTGCAGTATCTTTTGACAACTCATGACAACTCACAAGAACATGGGCTATACCTCTTCTAATCTTTTCTCTGTACATAGTACACCATAATTCTGCTGAAGGAATGTATATTGAGGTACAGAGTGCTTCAAAGTTCATGTGTTTTTAGGAACAAATGTGGGATGAATAATTTATCAGCAACAACAGAGGAAAACAATTTAACAACAACAGTCAAAAATTCAGACTTTAGGATATCCTGAAACAGCAGCAGTATCAAAAACAGTGTCCATGGCTGAGTAGGTGAGAAACAAATGTAAATTTGCAGAAAACCAAAATTAACTAATAAGAGAGAAGAATTCAGAATTAGTTCAGGCAATAAACTAACCAGATGTACTTCACAAGAGAATATTTATTCTAAATGTGTAACACTTAGCTTAACCATTTAATACTCATAGATGATAACCCGTGCATACACACTCACACGCACGCTTCTTAACATTATTAACTCCATGTATGCATTGTAATCTTTTAACAAAAATACTTGGTTCAACAGCATACATTTTGAAAACTTTGTACATTTTCAATACAAAACATCCCTATGCAATCAGACATTTGTTTACCATTTCAAGGATTAAATGTGCAATTTCCTAACTGTGAAGGTCTGCATAGACTACTGGACATTCAATGAAACCAGAGAGCATTCTTGCTATTTCCAAGGGTGGGGAAGTTTCACTTCTACATGACACAATCTTTTAGTCAAGTAGGTGGATGCTTTTCATGACTAGAGCAACAAAGTCAGATGGAAAAAGCCAATCTGAAGAGTGTTTGTCTTCTTTTAGCACAGATTTAGGCCAAGGTTCTTAAACAACTTCATTCACAACATTTGTATACACATATTGTTCAGGTGCAGCCTCCACTGACATATAGTAGATATATCTGGTAGCAAATATGTTGGAAATTCTTTATACTGTTGCCATGACAAAGGCATCAGTAATTGGACACATTTTATTAAGTTCTGTGCACTGCTGAAACATTCAGCAAAAAACAGGATCCTGGAAAGGAGAACCAACGAGACAGAAGTTAGAATGACTCTGCCTAGGATCACAAGCCACAGTGGGATAGCTATAGTATAAATAGGCTCATTTATCCAGAGCTGCTCATCGTTTGGCAATGAAGCCAGAGAACTTAAGTGATTTTGCAAGCATCTGAAGCCATCTGAAGCTAAAACAACAAAACAAAATACATTTTTGCACTTGTATTGCTTGTTCATATTAATCTGTGAAGCTTTACAGTGACATTTATTTGTTTTTTCTGCACTTCTTTAGAGTTTAAATAGCTTTACAAACTGTTGTAAGGGCTGCTGTTCTGTACTGAATTACATTGTATCCAGTGATTTGTTTAGTTAGTTCCAGGTATCTGTTTGTTGTTCCTTAAAACTTGGGCTCCAAACCAGTTATTTTGCATTAAGAGGGTCAAAGTCTGCACTTTTGTGGCATGAGAATGTTGATTTCATCCACCTGAGCTGGGAATTGCTGGCAGAAGGCTCATTGTGTAAAACTTGTTTTTTTTCTGAGCTTAAGTGAGCCTCATATTTGCGCAAGCCTTGGCACATTTAACCAGAGCTACTCATTGTTTGGCAATGAAGCCAAAGACCTTGAGTGATTTTGCAAGTATTTGAAGCCATTGGAGGCTAAAAAATGAAACTAAGTACATTGTTGCATTTGTACAGATTGTTCTTATTATTCTATGAAGGATTACTGTGAAATGTACTTATTTTTTTCTGCACTTCTTTAAAATTTAAATTGCTTTACAAACTGCTGTAAGGGCTGCTCTTCTGTACTGAATGACACTATATCCAGTCATTTGTTTAGTTAGTTCCATGTATACATTTGTTATTCCTCAATAGTTGGGCTCCAAACCAGTCATTTTGCATTAAGAGGGTCAAAATCTCACTCTTGTGGTAGGAGAGGGCTGATTTTACCTGTCTGAGCTGGGAATTGCTAACAGAAGGCTCACTGTGTGATTTTTTCTGCGCATATATAAGCCTTGAGTTTGCAAGAAGCTGCTCTTCATGCAATGGTGGTTAGTAGTGCCTTGTATATACGCAATCATCAGAAGTTGAAATGTCCCTATAAAACCACCTCAGAACTTTACGTCATTCCCAGGCTACTCACCAGGCAACTAGTTTGCACAGTGAGCAACACTTGCGCATTCAGTTAGGACTATTTTCATCACCTTATCATAGCATATCACTGCTCAGACAGCATCTGGTTTGGGCACTGGGCACTGGGCAGTATCGAAGGCTAGGTTAGCTGAAAATTATATCAAGTAAGCACCCCCATTCTCGTTAATAATCCCCTTCGCTCCTATCTCTTGCAAGTACAGTAAGACCTGCAACTATGAATGAGCACTTTCCTTTCATCTCTGTTTCCAGCTTGGTGAACATGGGCATCCAGATACAATATAGCAATTGCCTCATGTACGCTGACAACCACTTAATTCTCCAACAGACAAGTACAATATGTGGAAGATGTACTTACACATTGTCATTGGAGAGCAAACTCACATACAGACAAAAAATGCAACAAACAGGTTCTCAGTGACTCATACACCACTCACTGAACCCACTAAGGACCATACACATAGACCTACATATGTGGAATTGCTTACATGTTCATAGGTACATAGGTTTATAGACGGTTAGTAGGTTAATGGCCCTAGAGCCTTTACAGGCCTAGCCATATTTATCTTGAGTTGCTCCAATTGTCGGTGGTTAGGTGAGTAAACTTCACAGAGGTAAGGGTCTATGGTAAATACCAACTTCCTCTGTCAAGAAGGGACATTGGGACCACTCCAGAAATGAATTTGCGGGCACCCATCCATTGACCTAGGTTGCGTTTGAAGAGGGTCAGGGAGGGGGTCTGTTTCATGTGAATTGGAAGCTAGGTCTAGAGAAGTGGCAGTCTCTGGGAGATGTATCTAGATCTCCAGTGTGATTTGTTCATGTCAGAGGCTAGGTTAAGATCCCCAGAGTGAATGACCCTTATGCAGTTTGATTTACAAATGTGTAAAATTTCCATTGGGGCCAGGTTAGAGACTGCCCTGTAAGCCAGGCACAGGTCATCCCTTAGCAACCTGTGGGAGACAGAATGCAGTGTCAGGGTGTGATGCCCCTGGACTGGCTCAATAATCAAGGAGCCTCAATCCTCACCACTGGCAACAGTGGGGAATGTACACACTGGGAGGATGACAAGTACACACACACACACACACACACACACACACACACACACACACACACACACACACACAAACACACAAACACACACACACACACACATAGTAAAGTGCAATTTCCCTTAAAAGCACACAGAGATCACAGTCAGTCTGGGGCGGGATTCTCCTTCTTTCTCCAGATCCCCAGTAAGACCCCCCCCCGACACAGCTATAGGGTTGAGATCTCGGCTGAGTGGCCAAACCAAGATCTCCAGTACCCTCTCTGTCTAACCAGTGCTTCGTGTCCCTGCCCAAGTAGCTGACACAGACACTCCTTGAGATTTCATTTATAAACACTCACACACACACACACACACACACACACACACACACACACACACACACACACACACACACACACACACACACACACACACATACTCCTGGGAAAGGCTGGCACAGGTTTACTAGCTATGTATCCTTCTGCCCAGACTATAAGGTAAGTTCCACTGCCACTAGCCACTGCTTATCAGCTAATTTAAGGCCCTTAACAAAGGGTGTCCAATCCTACTGTATAATGTTACTGTTAATCCAAATGGTAGTCTGACCAAGAGCAAGGGCATTTAGGAGTGGCCTGTACAGTGTCACCAAATAGATATGCAAGTACTCTAAGAGCTTAAATATCTCTAAACAGAGCAGTCACAATTTAAAGGTTAAAATATGTTTAATAATAAATAATAAAAGAACAAGACAATACTCTGTATGTAATCAGTTACATCAGAGTTCAAAAATCACAGGAAATATTTAAAATAACATTGCAGAACAGTCTCAAATAAATAAAGAAAACATCTAAGCTACACTTTACTATATTCCTATCTGAATCTAAAAGAGTTATTATGCCTTAAAAGCTTACAGCAAGGCAAGTGCATGAGGTAATGATGAGTGGATATTGTTGTTAGGTCAAAGACAAAATACAAAATGCACAGTCTCTCTCTGAGAGAGTTCTTACATTAATATCAAATAGTAATGCTGTGTTAGCTTGGATGACATCACTTTTTGTCACCTGACTTCAGTTCCCAAGCTACCCCCCCCCCCTTGGCAGAAACTAACAGAACTTTAGCATCTCCCTGTGAAAAATACATATATCTCAGATGTTTGCAGATCCTGGAAGTCAAAAAACAATAAAACACTTCTACATCTCAAACCTAGTAATTACTTCTCTTTCAAGACAACAAAAAAACCTTCTAGCTCTAGACATTGTGTCTTACTGTGCTGAAACTGAGAAATAACATCTCTTTTATTACGTGGTTATGAAACAATTTAATTTCAACTATTTTCTCTCAATTTTTTTCAAGTTAACTTCCTGTATTCCAGTTTCCATTAAACATATACATCTAAACAGTCACAATAATGCAGGTACATTCCTGTTCTATTCCAATAAGACATTATGTGGTTACATTTTAGCTCAGTACTTTACACACACTTCTGTATAAATCATATCAATATTCACAAATGACACAGAATTATTTACAAACTTCCAGAGAGCTGGGCTGGCAGTATCTTCTTTTGTTACATTTCTATATAAATCCTATTAATATTCACAAATGACATATAATTATTTACAAAATTCCTGATAACTGGGCTGGCAGTGTTTCCCTTTTGTCAAACACATAAGACTTGTTTTGTGTACCCTGTAATTTCTTGGTGAGAAATGTCTGTGTTCTCTCCAAGTGTTGCAGCTCTCTGGTGTGGTACATGCAAAAGGGAGCATTGTACTCAATTATTGGTCTGATAAGGGCTGAGTATAATGAAATTATAATATCCTTAGATCTAGATGTGATGCATTTATGTATATGATATGCCACATAGAAATACTTCCTTACTACTGTGGATACATGGTGGTCAGAGTTCAGATTGCTGTTAATCTGAGTACCCAGATCATGTACCACTGGGCCTACACTTAGGGGCTACTGTCTATAATGTAATTAGCAGGGATGTCAGCTTTCCCAAAGGGAATAATAATGCATTTTTTTGCATTTAGCGTTAATATGTGGCTTTGGCACAAATCATTTGTCTGTGTTAATCCTCTCTGCAGTATATTAACATCATTGAGGGACTCAGTGGTTGCTCCCAATTTGTGATTGTCAGTGAAATTGGTCAGCCACAGATGGTATGAGTTTGCCTGGACTTCTGAACAGTAAGGGGTTTGGTACAGAACCCTGTGGTACGCCACTGGTGACTGGTCTTTTACTAGTGGTGAAGTCACTTACTTTGACAGTATGTGTCCTGTCACTAAGCCATTTGGCTACCGAATCTGGTAACGTAGGGGTTAATTCCCAATTGGTAGAGTTCCTCTATAATTCCTGAGTGTGGGTGGGTGGGTTGTATCAAATGCCTTGGCAAGGTCAAAATAGGTGGTATGCACTGTCTTTTCCTCATCCAGGACATTGGTGACTTTCTTGAAGAAGTCAACCATGTTTAACAGGCATGCTCTACCTTTAATAATCCAAACTGGGTTGGGTCCAGAGTTTGGAGATTACCTAATCCTTGTAATAAGGTTGATAATGATTCTTTCCATGGCCTTGCAGATAGGCTAGTCAAGCTAATGGGCCTGTAATTCCCAGGGTCCATTGATGGTCCACATTTGTGCAGAGGGATTACTGTTGCTGTATTGAATTCGGCTGGAACATAGCCAATTTGCAGGCTGTGGTTAAACAGGGATCTAAGTGGGTCTGCTAGGTCATGCTTCAAGTTGTTTAAAAGGAAACCTGGGATGTTGTCTGGTCCCATTGATGCTGTGTTTTTGGCTTTGGAGAGCATCGAGATGACCTGCTCCCTTGAGATAATAGGCTGAGTAATGATGGCACGTATACTTTGGGGGATGACTGGAGAGGACAAGGGGGGGTGAAGTTTGCTCCAAATCTGTTGGCTAGCAGGTTGGACTTTACCTCCAGTTGAGTATGAGTGGGGTCATCCACAACCAGTTCAGCACATAGCTGGGTATTCCCTTTTAGATTTCAGATGTAGTTAAAGAATGCCTTGTGATTATTCTTAGCTAGGGAGCCTATTTATTTAGCTTTGAAGGACTTGACAATATCTCTAATTTGTTTGTTTAAGCTAGAGAGGGATTTCCTTCTCTGCTGAGGCAGTTCCCTCTTGTTCTTGGACATTAATTTCTTTCTCTTCTTGTATAGGCTGTTTATACTAGGGGCCCACCAGGGTGGCTTGTTTTTCAGCAAGACCTGATTTTAATCTGGTCAGGTACAGCCAATTCTATACAACTGCTTAAGTGGTTATACAGGTCATTGGTGTACACCTCTGCAAAGGCGTCCATGTTATCTGTTTTCGAGGGGGCTTTGAAACTTTTTATACTTAGTAGGAGGTAATTTGTCTTTAAAACATTCTTACTTGTTTTTGAGCTTGATTGGGGTATCTGGTCTTATAATTACATTGAATGAAACTGATTTATGGTCTGATCTTACCACAGAGGACATTACATGGGGTGGGGGGTGGAATACTCTCCCATGTTAGTGAGTACTGTGTCCAGGACATTTGAGCCTCTTCTGGGTGTGCTGACTAGCTGTTCTACAGCATTTGCATTGACAAAGTCCACTAACCTCTGAGCCATTAAGTCTGTGGTTATATATGTTTCCCAGTCAATGGTAGGATAATTAAAATCACCCATGAATAAGGTGTTAGGCTGTATGGAAAATGACTCCAGTAAGTCCAGGTATGCGGTATGCTTTTCCTGTTTCATGGTGGGAAGCTATAGCTAGCTGTGATGTGGTAGGAGGCTTTGCCTATAGTTAATTGGACATGAAGTAGCTCAAGAGAGTCACACTGTTTGACCAGTCTCAATGTGTAGTTATCCTTAATGAAGATGGATACACATCCTCATTTGGTTCTTTCATGCTGTTTGTGGTCTTAATGTATGGAAGAGATTGTAGCCTTGCATGGCCAGAGTCCTTTCTGTGTCTTTAAACCATGCCTTGGTGACTGCACAGATGTCAGCATCTTCCAAAGTGAGGAGTGCTTCCAGGGAGTGCAGTTTCTTGTTTAGACTCCTAGCATTAAGCAGCAGTACTTGAGTTTACCTAGAGAGGATTTTGTTATGTTGGGAGTTTGGTTATTTTGACACTGTCTAAAAAAGGCACAATAGAGGTGGCTAATACCTTTGCAAGTATCTGAAAGCCTAGTAGTGACAGGACCAGACCATCTCTGGCAAAGCAGAGTGGCCTGTCAACCATGTCTTCCCAGTCAGACAGATATTGGATCCCCTTGGACTGACACCAGAAGCTAAGACAATTGTTAAAGTCAATCATTTTTTGTGTGCATTATGAAATCATACTTGGAGAAGGTAGAATGCTGCTTAAGACTAGGCTTATACCTGTCTGTGACACATAATCTAAGAGCTCAGTCATGTCTCTCTTCATATAGTCTAGTGAGGTATGCCTCAGGTTCACTCCCACATGGACTATGACAGAGTTGCATGGGTACATATGGTTGCGTGACTTGATGGATCCTGGCATCTGACACATGCAGCTATCCCTAACCTGCTCCTTATCCAGCCTGGTGAGGGTAACATCTGTGTGTCTCACAATGGAGTCATCCGTGACCAATACATTAGGTTTTGTGGTGCTACGCCTTATGGGCTTATTTGTTGAGATACTGCTATGAATGTCATTATGTGTTGTGGTTGTTTTTGTTATGTGTGGCTTCCATTTGGGAGGCCTCTGAACTTTAGGTAAGTTACTAGTAAGTATCTCTCCATATGTGTGTTTATGTGTCTTGTCCTTATTTAGTGTGGGAAGTGTGTGTGTGTATGTGTGTGTGTGTGTGTGCTGACAACCTGTTTGGCATGCAATTTGTCCTTATGTGAGATTCTTGCGTCTGGTTTCATTGTGTAACTACATCTCTCACATAAAGTATTGGATTGTTTCAGGAGTAAATAATTGTCAGTATACATGAGACAATTTATATATTGCCTGAGGATGCCCAGCCAGAAAGATGATGGGAAACTGCCTCTCCATGATTGCAGGCTCTTACTGTATGTTTTATTAAGGAAGAGAATGGGTTAATCTGACAGGACTGTGCTGGTAGTGCCGACACTGCAAGAGGGACCTTTACTTTTTGTAGGCTAAGTTTGATCAATAAGACAGCACTGTTTAGTGTGCAATTGAGTTGCTCCTGGAGCAGCAGAAAAGATTGGAAGGGTTTCACTGACAGCTGTTTAGGGAAAAACTGAGCTTCTCAACTTTTGCATCTATACAGGGCACTGCTAACTGCCACTATGTGCAAGTGTGAGGCTTAAATACAGGCAAAGACAAACAAGTTTTAAGCTACCTACCAGTCAGGAAAACACACAATAAGTCTTGCACCAGCAATCCTCAACTCAGACAGGCTGGATCAACACATTTCTACCAGCAGGATGCAGGAAAACACCTTCTTAATATAGAATAGCTGGTTTGGAGCCCAGGTGTAACAAGACCCAACAAACTACTTAAAACAGCCCTACAACTAACAGAAGCAATGTAATAAGTGCAATTAACTACTTAAAGCAGCAGTAGACAGTATAGTTTTTTTTTTTGCTATAGAGTGCAAAAATAACAGCAAATAGCTTAAGAAACTGCTAAAGTACGGTGACAGTATATAAGAGAAGTGCAAAAAATACTTATTTTTGTCTTTTCAGTAGTGGATTTCTCCAGGTGAAAGCAGATTCTCAGCAATCAGTAACAAAGTCACCAAATGACAAGCAGCTCTGAGTATCTATGCTAAAGCCTGCACAAATGCAAGGCTTAAATACTAGTAAAAAGAAACATGTTTTAAGTTAACTGCTAATCGTGAAAGCACACAATAAGCTTTCCACCAGCAATCCCCAACTCAGACAGGTTAGATCAGCACATTTCTGACACAAGGGTGCAGAAAAACACCTTCTTAATGTAGAATAGCTTGTTTGGACCCCAAGTATAACAAGACAACACAAACTACCTCCAACAGCCCTACAACTAACAGATAGAATGTAATCCAGTGTAATTAACTACTTAAAGCAACAGCAGACAATACATTTATTTTGAAACTGCAAATGTACAGTCACAGTATATACGAGAAGTGCATAAAATACATACTTAGAGCCCGTTTGTGTACTTCCCAGCTCAGACAGACCAGATAAACTCCCACTGCCACTAGATGAATAATCCCAGTCCTTGTATTGTAAAAGCACAGCAAAGGAGTGTCTGGAGTGAAATGCTACCATAAGCAAACTTAAAAGATACAGCTATAGCAGTGTACTTTAAACAGCTTATGAAGGTGTTACTATTCAATAAAAGTACTTCACTTTGTATAAATCAGCCAAGAACCACTCAGTTGTACAGAATTTATAAAGGCACTAAAAACAAGATAAGCTGATTAATAAGACCTATAGTCAATAAAACTACATGAAGAAATATCGTGTTCCCCAACCTAAACAAACTAGTCTACTTCTCAGAGCACTAGATGGAAAACATACTGACCTCTTAATGTAAAAACAAGTGCTTGCTAGAGTGTAAAAATACATTACTTTATCCAACAGCTAGCTAGATAATGAATTCAGAGCAAGTAAATCAGTAGAACAGACAATGAGAGGCAAAATGCACTTTTCCAATATAAGCACAAGGAAAGGTAAATAAATAATTCAGGATATCAACAGCAGTTTAGAAACGGAGGAGCTTATTAAGCTCAATTTACAAAATGAGTGGGCAGCTTAAAATCACCAGATTTATATCAGATCAGCAAAGGGGAGGTGTGTGGAAAAACTAGCAGGGAATTACCAGCAGTGCTTTAGTTTATGCAGGCTTGAAATCTTTTCAGAAATAGTCAAAGAACCAGAAATTCAATGTGCATTTAAGTATCACTCAATAAACAATTTAACCAATGAAAAACATGTGAAATGTGCAGCCTAGATAATTTAAGTGTCTATGTCTCGCATAGAACAAAAACACCAAGCCAAGCAGATTTCTTAAAACAGAAAACGAAATGGAGGAGGTAAAAGAGAAAGCAGCTCTATCACTCACAGACAAAAATATATAGGTTTACTTTCCTCACCTAGCAGGGAATCATCATTAGTTCTTTAATGTATCCAGGCTTGAAATCTTTTCAGAAAAAAACCCTGTAAGAGGGACACCCACCTAAGCCTCAAAGGCCTCTCAGATGCAGTCATCAAAGACTCTGCATACACACAAACATGACATACCAGCACAACATACAAAAAAAAAAAACACATCTCATTGTTTCTCAACTACCAAGCCCATAAGGTGAAATATTTCACAACCCAACATTCTGGACATAGGTTACTCCATTGTGAGACACACCAATGCATTTTACAAGGCTGGATAAAAAGAATGTTACAGTTAGTTGCCTGTCGGGGACCAGGGTACAGCAGATGATGTACAACAAAATAAAGAAAATCCTGTCAAGAAGTAAAAGGGAATGTGCACAACAGAGTAATATGTCCCTCATTAGTATAAACAAGCAAATCAGGGAGCCAGTCAAGTCTCTAAATGCAGACTTTGAAGTAAAAATAGCCTCCAAAGCTAAGGATAATCTTAAGGCATTCTTCAGTTATGTCCACAATCTTAAGGACAACACCTAACAATGTGTGGAATTAGTTATAGATGAGATCTCCTATACTCCTCCAGAAGATATAGCAAATCTACTGGTTGAGAAATTCAGCTGAAATTTCACTTCCCTATCACCCCCAATTCTTCCCCAAATAATACCCACCACCACTCCTGCGGCAATTATTACCAATGAACAGGTTGCCACAGTGCTCTCTAAAGCTAAAAACATAGCATCAATAAGGCCTGATGATATAACAGGTTGCCTCATAAATAGCTTAAACCAGGACCTATCAGGCCCAATAGGATCTCTACTTAACCACAGCCTCCAGACCGGCTTTGTTCTGACAGAGTGAAGTGCATCTATGGTCATTCCTCTGCATATGACCTGAGAAATTGCAGACCTATAAGCTTAGCTAGCCTTGTTTGTAAGACCATGGAAAGAATAATCATGGACCTGATAAATAATGACAGAATAAACCTCCAAAAGCTGGACCCAACCCAATTCAGCTTCATCAAGGGCAGGTCATGCCTATTAAATCTGGTGGATTTTTTTAAACAAGAAACATCATTATTATTATATTATCACTTATAACATAGGCAATCATTTATTTATATAAATGAAAACAAACCACATTGACACAATCCCAGTTGCAAGCATTTTACATCACAAATCATACTGACAAAATTCTAGCTGTAAACATTATACATCACTTATAATCTGCCCAGTCATTGTCAGTCAAACATTATATAGCTCCTTCAAATCCTGCCTTCTTTTAAACCTCATTCCTCCCCTGTATGCATTGTTCCTACAATTCCTATTTTTTCCTATGTAATTTGCTCCTACCCTTTTCAAAAGTTCCAAATTCTAGTTTGTTTATCTCTGCTACTATATTCACTACTTCTAGTACAGTTGGTTTAGACTTTGATTTCCATTTTTTAGTAATTGTTTTTTTTTTTTGGCAGCCACTATAATTAGACTCAGCAAGGCCTTACTATGTCTAGCCAATTCCGATTCTGTATCATAGCTCAGAAAAATCATTTCATTAGTCACATCAATTTGCCCAGTCAGAATCTCTGACAGAGTAGTCTGCAGGGAATCTTTAAAGTCTGCAAACTCATAACACTCACAGAAACCATGTTCTCAATTACCTCTTTCTTCCACAATACACCGGCAACATTTAACAGCCACAGACAATAAAATATCAGTAAATCCACTTAACGAACACAGCAGAAAGCAGGATGGAAGATCCACACCGTAATGAAAAAAAAAACAAAAAAGAACAGGCAATTTAAATCTTCCGCTTAAACATCACATGACCTCCAAATAACTAAATATGAATAAATACTCAAACCTTTAAATTACAACATACATCATAAACAACCTTACATATAAATAAATTAATTAATTAAAAGGCTATCCTATCTTTCCAATTGTAATTGCAATTTTAAGGTTTGAGTATTTATTCATTTAAATTCATGCTTCCTTATTTATGTAGGTATTAAATTAGTACTAATTTTTGCACGGTCGGATAGATGTTAGGATTAATGGTTTTAATATTCATATTTAATAATACATATTTATTTATGCTAAGTTGATAATGTAACATTTTAAATAAATCTTTAGAGACATATTCATTTTTCATATATTTATTTTTATATACTTGTTTTTATTATTTTACCAAGTGTACATATTAAATTGACTACTTGTTGTTAATAACATGTAATATAGTGAAAATGTGCTCTGTTCCTGTAATTGAGGAAGGCTGGTGAAAATGTTTAGTTATTTGGAGGTCATGTGATGTTTAAGTGGGGGATTTAAATTGAGCTTGCTTTCCCCTAGTAACTTATCTGATGTAGTTCTGGATATACCAGGAAGAAAGGGCTTATATTTATTGTTTTTGTTTTTAATTAAATAAATTGTGTGTTTTTTTATTATGGTGCAGATCTTCCATCTTGCTTTCTGCTGTGTTTAAGTGGATTTACACCTGCAACATTTGCTGTGTACCTGAGGAAACATTCTGTGGAGCATACTTGGGATATAAAAATATCTATGTAAAAATTTCCAAGCATTTTGTTGCATATTTGGGACACACAAACACACACACACACACATGCATATACATATATATATATATATATATATATATCTCACCCCCGTTGTTTCTTTATGAATTGCTTGATTATCCAGTGTCTCTTCCCAATCCTTTCTAACCTCCTCTGATTGATTCTTATAGTTATCATGCAATATTTTATATGCTATACTATTTATTCCTTCTTTAACAGCAGCTTCTGTTCTACATTCTACTAAAAGCTCTACCAGTGATTGTCTTTCATGTAGTATTCTCTTTTGTTTAGTCTCTTTCCAGATATCCTTAGCTGCCACACCAGAATCATTTTTAATCCATACTCCTAAATATTTAATTTTATCATGTCGCTATAAATATGGATATTGTTGAACCAATTTGTGTGGGGGTATATAGTTTACCACTATTACCTTTGTTTTAGCTTAATTAAGTTTGTATCCCAAAAAGATTTGAAACTGTCTCAAAATGTTCCACAACACTAATGTCCTTTTCTGGTTTTATCAGGTATAAAATAATATTATCTGCAATTAGAACCAGCTTTTCTTGACTACCATACCAATTATATCCTTGAATTTCTGAGTCCCTGATTTTCTTTGCAAATGATTCTAAATATAATGCAAATAACAAAGGGGAAAGAGGACTCCCCTGCCTGGTTCCTGTACTCAAGCATAAATTATCAGAGAGGAAACCACCCACTTTAATTTTCACCTCCAATCCCTCATATATCCTCTTTATCAACCATATAATTGTATCAGGGAATGCAAATGCTTCCATTGCCCTGTTCATAAAGTCCCAGCTTACTCTGTCAAATGGTTTCTCTGAAACGACCCACCAACAACAGTGGCATTTTCTTACAGTCTGCTTCTCTCTGGATCATCAGTGTTCTGTTACTGTTGTAAAATATTTGCCTCCTCTCCAAAAACAACATCAATCCATATCTTTCAAGTTTTGGCATCACTTTTGCCATTCTTTTAGCCACAGACATAAACACTTTATAATCATGTTTTAGCATTGGAATGGGTATTTATGAAGATGGATTTTATAGTTCTTTACTCTCTTCAGGTATTACACCTACCACCACTTTCTTCCAGGACGTTGGTACTTCTCCCTTAAAATATTGTTAAACAAAACCTTCCAGATCTTTATTAGTTTTTTTCTCTCATAGCTTCCAAACTTCCACAGGAACACCATCTATTTCTGGGGACTTTCTGTAGATTGGTTATACATCACCATTTTTATCTCATCTCCTATCCTGTTAGTAATTGAGCCTGCTCTACCTCTAACCTTGGCATATTTAATCTTCCATAAACATTTCCATGTGTAACTTTTCTTCATTTCCATATTTTTATGCTTTCTACAAACTTTCAGAGAATTTCTAAAATATTTGGGATCACCTCTACATGATCCCTTGTTATCTCTTGTTATATTCCTTGTTATAAGCTCCCTAAGCTTGTTGACAGCCTCTTCTACTTTCTGTTGCCTGCATTGCTTTTTTCTGAACAGCTGAAGTGCCTTTTCCAGTCAGTGTTTTTCTTCACCTTTTGTAGCTGATTTTCTTTCAGGTCTTCTGTATTTCTTTTTTAGCGGCATCCAGGCAGTGCACTTACTAGCCAGTGACTGAAATTTACCCAGAAACACAAAAGTCCACTGGCCTCTGCTGAGTTTCTGTTTTACACACTGGCAGAGGTAAAATTAAGCTATTACTCAATTTTCAGCCATCTTGGAAAATCTGGTGGACTTAGTTAAGAAAGTGACTTAGGCCATGGATGAGGGCAAAACAGTACATAATGCCTACCTCAACCTGGCCAAAGCATTCAACAAAATTCCCCTCCTCAGGTATTATAAGTAAACTCACAAAAGTGGGCATAAATCCCAACATCTTCAGCTGGATAGTCAATTACTTCAAGGACAAGACATATGTGGCTAAAGTAGGTGATTCAAGTTTCAGCAAGAGATCAGTTACACGTACTGTGCCAGAAGGCTCAGTTCTGGGTACACCCCTATTCATAATATACTTCTTAGATGCCAAGGCCAATGTGGAAGGCCTCTGGATGATAAAGTTTGCAGATGACTGCAAGCTAAGGGCAGTCATTGAACCCCCCTCCCCCATGATAGATATCCTTCAGAAGGGTCTAAATCAGGTAATTGATTGGTGTCAGAACCATGGCCTTAAACTAAATGTGAAGAAATGCATTATCATACTCATTGGGAAATCAAATACCCCTTCTATCTACAATATTAATAGCACACTCATAAGAGTAGACTCAGAGGTG
This sequence comes from Protopterus annectens, assembly GCF_019279795.1. Lineage (NCBI taxonomy): Eukaryota > Metazoa > Chordata > Ceratodontiformes > Protopteridae > Protopterus > Protopterus annectens. The sequence continues at coordinate 997,581,385 of NC_056743.1, read as the reverse complement.
AGGAAACTAGGTACACAGATAGACAGTAGCTTGAACTTTGATTGTCACATATCCACACTGGTGAGGAAATCTTTCTGTGTGGCATAACATATAAGTAAAGGTATGGCATCCAGATCCAGGGAGATTATAGTAACATTGTACACAGCCCTCATTATACCAGTAATTTAGTACAATGCGCCATTTGGAATGTACTTGACTAGGCACTTATAGCAGCTGGAGAAACCTCAAGGGTTCCTCACTACAGGGTGATAACAGCATGTCCTATGTGGATAGACTGAAAGCCCTTTCTCCTTACTCTGTCTCCTATTGATTATTAAGGAGTGACCTATGCCTGACATACAAGGCACTCACAAATACAGCCTTGATGGAGCTACTAAATATCCACAAGACAAACAGTATGAAGGTTGCCCATTGTAGGGATCTAAACTTAGTCAGCAAATCCGACACAACATGCTGGAAGACAGATATGTGTCCCAGAGATTGCCCCTTCTTTGAAATAGACTTCTTATTCAGGTTAATCAGAGTCCCTCCCTGGCCCTCTTCAAGACCAGTCTAGATTGATAGATGGTGAATCATAAATCCATACCTGGGGTGGTGCCTATATCCCTTATGTATAGGGGCATTCTGTAAAATACTCAAGGCATAGGCACAAACCCATACCATCCTCCTGCCCCTAGGGGCCATATACTGTGTAAAATCAGGTTGTATTTGCAAGGCTTGTAAAAGCTCTTGAGCTGTTGGCCTAGTAATCTCCTATGAACCTTTGAGATAATCTGCTACTGCATTTGAAGCTTCTTCTTCTTCACTCACTTACCTTAATTTTCATTTTGACTGGTTCCTCAGTGCAGGTGCAGAACTGGACAGTCTCACTGCAATATTTTCATTTAGATTAACAGGCTTCTACCCTAAGTCCATGCATAAAGGTGGGCATCTCAGACTACAACAGACCTTCAGTGTAAATGCTTGTTCAGTGCTTAGGGTTGCATGCAGAAACTTCTTTTAATGATTGGTGGGTTAACTGTATATATGTGAGAAAAGATACTTGTTACTTTTAAAACTGTCACGATAACTTATTTTTACCTTATATTTAGGGATTTGACAAAGCTATCACTGATCTTCTTTTGAATACAATCACACCAATTACAGAAAACTTGTCTGTTAAATTCTTACCACTGATAGCTGGCAATGATACATACAGCTGTACTGCTTAACTGTATGTTTAAGTAATCCTGACAATAAATACCTGCCAAATGTGTGAAAGCTGGAAATATGTAAAGACTGTTGAACAGTGTGAACATTTTAAAAATACTTTAGTCAAAAAAGTACCTAGACTAGATTTCATTTGTTTTATTACTTGAAAATCAAAAAGTTCATTCCTAGGAAACTACTACATGTGAAGCTGATGACAGAAAAACTTTTAAGATCAACAAGCCAAATTAAACAGATAAGTGCAAAAGCTTGCATCTTATTCAAAAAAGTTGCTAAAGTTATGAAAACGAACCAGAAGAAGTAAATAATACAAGTGATAACTGAGCTAAAGTGATAGACAGATTAGTATTATAAAATACAAATGGAGGGAGATGGCTATAACTATAACGTTCAGCTCTTCATCCATTTGATAAAAAAAAAAAAATATATATATATATATATATATATATATATATATATATATATATATAAAATCTTTGCCTGGGTCTACAGTGAACCATTTTGGCATCTAAATTCAGAAACCAAGTCACATCACTTAGTTTTACTGAGGGCAATAGCACTTCATCTCATACATCTACTGCCAATGTGCATGATAAATATCAAGCATTACTGAAAAGCTGAAGATGCTTATGTAATGGTGAAAGAAAAGTTCACAGGATATTTCCAGCTACAAACAGGCATATCTTATGAAGTGTTTACATCTAGAAAGGCTTTACAGGATCCAAACAAAATGTTATACAGTTAACACACAAGGCTCAAGTCTTTGGCAACAAAACATAACTTCAAATATATTGATTCAAAACACAAAACAGTATTTTTCCTGTTATCCAGGAGAGTTTAGAGGGAAGGAACTGTGTTAAAAAACTATCACATTAAAAGAGTTAACTGACTAGTGACAGAAATTAAAAACATCAGAATAGCAAGACAGTGGAAAATAAAAAAAAGAAAAGAAAATCAGCATTTTACACAACATCAAGTATAGAAATGACAGGTACAGCAGTAGATAATAAAAGTAGAAATAATAAAATGCATACCACAGAATTAGAGTATACAACAGAAAAGAGTAGAATGCCAATGTGCAGACTTTTGCAGTAGAAAATATCCAGACGGTACTGCTTACCCTGCAAAGTAAAACATGGATGAACTGTAAACAGTCAAATCATACTAAAAGAATGCACAGAACAACAGCAAGGTAGTGCAAACACTTCAGTGCAAAAACAAAGATCAGACTATCAAAGGGAGACAGTTTCCATATGTGGAAAGGGACGGGATAATGATGAAGTAGGGGGGAGTAATTCAAGAAATAAGGAAAGACTGGGATTTTGGATGCAGATCCTTAAGGAGAATAACGGTTATACAGAATATTATACTCATAAAGTAGCAGAAAGTATACTAAGAACTAAGCTAACAGGAATGGAGAAATGAGATTCTGCTGATAGGGATGACTGCAAATGGGGTACAGAGAATAGACAATAGGAAGCTGGAATTTAGTGGAGAAAGCTGGCAAAGGAACCAAGGTACTGAGAGCAAATAATTAGAGAAGGAAATGTAATAGAATGGGAAGAGGCTAAGATGACATTTGCATTACAGGCTAGTGATTGCATTTCCTGTCAGGGATTGATATTAGAGTATAGACAAAAAGAAAGGGACGGGAATTCTAAACGAAAGACCTGCTCTGGTTGAGTTTTTAAATGGAATCTATAAAAGAAGCTCCTGTTAAAAAGGAATAATTAAAAGGGAATATAAAATCTTGCACAATAATTATAGGAATCGATAGGAAGAGATCAGAAAAGATTGGGGAGCGGTATTAAATATGCAGTTCACAAAGAAACAATGGGAGGACATATGCATGACTCCCAAATATGCAACAATGTCTATAGGTTTTAGGATTTGTGCCTGGAAATGTTTGCATAGATACTTTAATACCCCAAGCAGACTCAAATAATTTTTCCTCGGGTAGATGGCAAATGTTGGAGGTGTGATGGGGGGAAAAAAGAGATAACTGGGAACATATGTTTTGGGAGTGTAATGATTTGGCAGAGTTTAAAAATTCCCTACAGAGTACTCTGTTAGTAATACTGGGTGAGCAAATGAGTGCAACTAAGGAAATTATTTTTTGAGCTGGGATACAAGATCTGAATTGCCTAGGCATAGTAAGGCCTTGTTAAGTTTAATTCTGGTGGCTGCCAAAAAAGCAATTGCTAGAAAATGGAAATCAATATCCAAACCAACTATACTTGAAGTAATGAATATTTTAACAGAGAAAGAAATACAGGGAGTGAGTGAGATTTTTAGAAAAGGGTAGGAGTAAATATGAAGCAAAAAAAAAGGAAAATGTGTGAACAATAGATGCAGAAAAATGTTTGGAGGAGGAATGAGGTTTAAGAGAAGGCAGTAATTGAATATCTTATGTAATGTTTAGATCAGATGATATATGAAATATATGTGATGTATGTTTGTAAATGTGAACTTGTTAATATGATTTGATTACTTTTATATAAATGTAAGTGTGCCTATGTCACAACTGATAATTCAATAAAAGTGTTTTAAAAAAGGATTATAAAGACTCAGCCAGTATGGTGGATGAAAGAGAGTATGACAAGTCAAAACTAAGGCTTCTTTATGACAAGGAGTATGCATGCTCATATTTCTTCAGAAATATTACCAATATTAGGATACTTAAAACAGATACCATTACAAATAAAAATGCTGTCTGGACAAAAAAATCCTGCAAGACAATTTTTGTGTATTCAACTACCTATAGCAAAAGCACAACATTTTATTCAAATACTGAGTACTATACAAAAAAGGTAACTTGAAAAAAGTAACAGATTAGACAGCTCAACAGAAAATCTTAACTTAGTTAAATGACTTGACAGCATTGCAAATTGTCATGGGGGATTCATAAATACAGTATGCAACTGTGGAGCAAACTTCTTTACAGATATTGTGTACAACTGGTCTGTTGTGTGATTCACAAACGATGTGCAGTGAAGGCACAAATATCCAAGTTAAGGTGAATTGATAACCACAAAAGGCTGCATTAACAGCAGCTTAACACATTTCAATGACATAATGTGTGACCTGGAGGTGCACCAAATTGTACTGGCACTCACTAGTGTTTATAGCGCACACATAAACAGAAAACAATGCAGTAGGTATACATACTAATAAAACATAAACCCAAACCATGCACCTACAAGTAAAAAAAACAACTTTTAACTGTTGCTGTATAGATGCATACAGTAAATCCAGCACAATCTCTCTGCACCTTGTAAATAGTAATAACACATTAAACTGAATGAGCATGGTGAAAGCTTCCCAGGCCATGTTAAAATGTGGGACTGACTGATTATATTAAATCATCCATAAAGACACTTGTGTCATGTATGCCAATAATAAAAGGAATTATACATATCTGTTTATGCCACAATAATGCATATTTGTAGGCTCTCTTTCTGCTTTTGTAATAACCATCTTAAATAATTCTCCCAAGTATAAAGCAGGAAGACCATCATACCACATACTGAATGTTTTACATTTGCTCCCTTAATCATGATGAACTGTATTTATACAATGTGCTATCATTTTTTTACATATCTTATCCCTCTCTCATTGCCTGGCAACCATTAGTCCTCCATCCCATAGGAGCCATCATACAGGCAGTCATCAGGGACTTTGTGGTTAAGACTCTAACTCTGCCCCTGGTGGCTAACCTGCATCCCTACAGGGGTACTCTCTGTCCTTGCCAACATGTGTATGTGTGTATACTCATGCACATACCTAGCAAATCACCAGTTTGAAATACATACATATAATTATTTCTAGCACAGACATTAATGCCCTTCTAGCCTGCCAATAGACCAGAACAGTTGTTCCCATAATAAGTGTCCAGGCGGTTCTTAAAAATATCTAAACTAGTGCTTGCTTTAATATAATTTTGTAGTCTGTTCCATGCATCAGCTACTCTGTCAAAGAACTAATCAGTACACTTTTCATGCCTATAGAATCTTTTTCTTTTTGATAACCCCAAACATTCCTAGAGATGGTTGTCTATAAATACTCTCTCTATATATATATATATATATATATATATATGAATAAGATCTCCTCTTAAATATCTATATGAGACACTGTACCAGTTTAGATATTTTAGTCTTTCATAATAACTAAAGTTTTCACATCTGTGGATGCCCATGATATATTTCCAATGTACTCTTTCCAGTTTACTCATGCTTGTTTTCTTATAAGGTTTCCATATTGTTATTCCATACTCAAGTTTGGGTCAAATGTTACTAACAAACAATGACTTCATAATTTATTATTTTCTAGACTTTATAAATCTTTTTATACAACCTATAGTTCTATAACTACCATTAACCAACTGGTTGATATGATTAGGAAAAACTCAAAGCTGGATCTACCCATATACCCAGGTTTTTAAATAAATCTACAGTTTCAATCACTGTGTGCTCCATTAAATATTCACCTTACAATTTATGTCTCCCAAATATAGTTTTTGATGTATTTATCAGCATATTAATTTTCTGTGCTCAAATGGGGCTGTAAATGTTTGCACAGATACTTTATACCATAAGCAGACTCCAGTGAATTATTCCTCGGTTAGATGGGAGATGTTGAAGGTATAATTGGAAAGAAAGAGGTATGTGGGTTCATGTTCTCAGAGTACAATGAGTTGGCAGACTTTAAAAACTTCCTACAGAGTACTCTGTCAGGAATACTGAGGAAGCAAATGAGTGTAACTAAGGAAATTATTATTTGAACTGGGATAGTGGATCTGAATTTCCTAGGCATAGTGAGACCCTGTTAAGTTTAATTCTGGTGGCTGCCAGAAAAGCTCTTACTAGAAAATGGAGATCAAAGCCTAGACCAAGTATACTTGAAGTAGTGAATATTATAGCACAGATATAATAACACAAAGTGGGATCTTTAGAACATAAAACACGTAAATTGTGGGGACAATGCATGCAGAAAATGTTTGGGAGGAGGAATGGGATTTAAGAGAAGGCAAGAACTGAGCAATTAATCTAATATTGCTTGATTACATGATACAGAACAATATATGTGATGTATAATGTTTGCAAATGTGAACCTTGTTAACATGTGAAACAAAGCCTTTAAGCCAGGAAATGGAGAACTCAGACCAATAAGACCTTAACGCAAATTTATTAAGTACAAAAGAACAGCGTTTTCGCTACTCACATAAGGTAGCTTCTTCAGAGGTAAAAAAAGAGCGCGAAAATAACGCTCTTTTAAATACTCATGACACTGTAAATGACAAGTACATCACTTCCTGCATAAAAAAGTGCTTCCAATAAAAAAGAATACATACTTGGTTTGAAGCACTACACTAGTACAATTTTAGCATGGAGCAATCTTTATAAACAATTTAAAATGCCATTATAAGCGTAAATAGACAACTTTATAACCACAAAATATTAATATATGCAAGTCTGTAATAAAAAGATCTTCTGTAGAAAACCAAATAATACTAGAGAAAGGGTGTGTTGTTAAAATTATAATAATAACACAAGCACAAAATAACTAAATGCACCTTTCAAAACAAAATTAGTATTTTAGTTTCTACAACAAATGTACACATTAAAACTAGTATTATACTTATAGCTACAGAAATAGATGTGTCAGTACAAATTGCATTTGATAAAGCTGTATTAGACACTTCATTATTAAAATGCTTGTAGCTATTTCAATATCAAAAAATCAATACTAGAAATTTTTAATTAATTAAGTTAAAAAATTTTTTTAAAAATGTAGTAGTAAAACTACTAAAAGGCATATGGTGTTAGTGCCTAACGGTCATTAAATAAATCAAAACATTACATGTCTTTTGATAGGCAAGGACTTTAACTAGTCATCAACACCAGTAAACAACATAAAGAAAACTTAAAATGCTAAACTTAACCCTCAACAAAAGTTATTACCTCATGTAAGATTTTAATTTTAGAAAAGGTGTTATATTACTTGTTAACATGGTTTTATTACTTTTATAAAAATATAAATTTGCCTATTGCATATGAACTGGTTCAGGAATGCCCATATTTATGGGGACACAATAAAATTAAATATTTAGGAGTATTGATTAAAAATGATTCTAGTGTGGCAGCCTAGGATATGTGGGAAGAGACTAAACAAAAGATAATACAAAAACTGAGAAAATGGAAGCTTTGTTATATGGACATGGATAGTAAGATATAAGCAGTTAAAATGTCTTTAGCCCCTTTTGTCTTATACACAAGTCAGGCATATTTTTATCAACCAGAGGAGAAGAGCTGAAGGACTTTATCTGGGAGCGGAAGACAGCAAGAGTCAAGTGGGATAAGCTGATTCTTCCAGTCGAACAGGGCAGATTGGGATTACCCAATTTGAAGGGGTATTTCAGAGCTACACAGACTCCTATACATAGCACAAGCAGAAAACTATAATTCAAAGTGGAAAGGGATGATGATGAAACAGGGGGGGAAGCTCAAGAAACAAGGAGAGACTGGGATTTTGGATGCAGGCCTTTAAGGAGAATAACAATAATCATGCAGAATATTATATTCATAAAGTAGCAGAAAGTATTCTAAGAACTAAACCAACACTGAAATAGAAAAATGAGAGTCTGCTGATAGGGATGACTGTAATTAGGGATACAGACAATAGGCAAGAAGGGACTGGAATTTATTGGAGAAAAGTGGCAAATGAACCAAGGTATTGGGAGCAAATAACTAGAGAGGGAAAGATGACACAATGGGAAGACATCAAAAATGATTTGGACTACAGGTTAGAGACTGCCTTCCCCTATCAGATATTGATATCACAGTATAGGCAAAGAGAAAGAAATAGGGGAGTTCTAAATGAAAAAACAGCACTGTTAGAGTTTTTTAGTAGAATATAGAACAGAAGCTGCCATTAAAAAAGGAATAATTAGTAGATTATATAAAACACTGCATGATAACTATAAGAATCAGTCAAAGGAGGTTAGAAATGATTGGGAGGAGAGACAGGATAAGCAATTCACAAAGAAACAATGGGTGGATATATATTTATGTCTCCCAAATATGCAACAAAATCTAGAAGAGTTAGGATTTTTGTCTGGAAATGTTTACATAGATATTTTAATACCCCAAGTAGACTCCAGAGAATTTTTTTCTCAGGCAGCCAGCAAATGTTGGAGGTGTGAAGGGGAAGAAAGAGATAATTGAGAACATATTTTCTGGGAGTCCGGTGAGTTGGCAGACTTTAAGGATTCCCTGTGGGATGCACTGTCGAAGATGCTGGGTGGGCAGATTGGTCTGATGAGGGAAATGGTTTTTCTGAGTTATGATACAGAATCGGAATTGCCTAGACATGGTGAGACTTTGCTGTGTCTAATAATGGTGCCTGCCAAAAAAGCAGTTGCTAGAAAGTGGAAATCAAAATCTAAACTAACTATACTGGAAATAGTGAATATAGTAACTTAGATAAAATAACTGGAATTGAGATCTTTAGAAAAGGGTAGGAGTAAACTACAGAGGAACAAATGGGAATTGTGGGAATAATACAAACAAGGGAGGAATGAGGTTTTAAAGGTGGCAGGAGTTAAATGAACTATATAATGTCTGAGTGAGAAAGATTGGGTAGATTATAAGTGATGTACAATGTTTGCAACTGGGAGTGTGTCAGTATGGTTTGTGATGTAAAATGCTTGCAACTAGGATTGCATGGGTGTGGTTTGTTTTCATTTACATAAATGTATGATTGCCTGTGTAGTAAGAAATGGTTTAATAAAGATGCTTCTTGTTTAAACAATGAGGAATTGAATAATTTATGTAATATTGCATAGGTTATACAATATATAGTAATATATGTGAAGTATAATGTTTACATTAATATAGTTTGATTACTTTTATATGAAACTAAATTTGCCTATGTCACAAGTGATAATTCAATACAGTAGAGAGTTGATTATCTGAATGTCAATTATCTAAATTTCAATTATCTGAATGCAGCCTTCCAAAGTTTTTGGGTAGGAAAAATCATAAAGTCTGAATATGTAAACATTAAACGTATTTGCTTGTGCATGTCTTTTGAGCTTGTAGCCTGCTTTTGTGTAAGAAATATTCTTTATTGTCCACTGGAATCACTGAATGGTTAAAAAGTGTAGTCCCTGTGTGCAGAAAAAGCAAGATTTTAGAATTTTTTTATCCAGTTTAATGTATGTTTGATTATCCAAACTACCCTGGGTCCCAATTAGTTCAGATAATTGACTCTCTACTGTAAAGGTGTTTGATAAAAATGTAATTTTGCCTATGTTACAAATGATAATTTAATAAAGTCATTTAAAAAAAACAACATATTAGAATGGTTTAGAATCAGTGGAAGAGGCATGGGAGCCTGCCATGCAGACAGATTCAGGGCCTGGTACAGCCTCCATCCTATGCAAAAAGGGATGACAGCTCTCAGAGATAGGATTAAAAGTTATATCTCAATAAGTGTACTCTTAAACTAAGACTGAATGGTGAAATGCATAACAGTATGGTAGGAATTCAGGCAGTAGGAAGAGGAAAACACAGAAAATGGCACAGGAATAAAGATTATTTGGAGAATGGCTAGTTGTTATTGCTACGGGATGCAAGGAATTTTGTAGAAAGATGGGCAGCTGCACACATTGATGCAGGAAGTGAGGATAGACATTGGTGTTAACAGAGTAACATGGAACAGTAAGCACAGGATGATAGACATTGACATATCTGGCAAAAGGCTGCTCGGGGCTTACAGAGAAATAAGGGACTGAATTGGAGTTTATATGATTACATGACACTTGTTTGAAAAACATTTTATTGAAATGCATTTTATTTGAATTCCAGATAACAGAAATATGATATTGCGAAAAGCCCCACTGAATCCCCCCATCCCCCTCATAGATATAATTACTCCATGGTCACATGACTGTGAAGAAATGTGAAAATACACACACATATATATAATACACTCACACACACACACACACACACACACACACACACACACACACACACACACACACACACACACACACAGGGAATCACTGACAATGCACAAACTGAAATTACACCACCAGTAGGTATGTATAGGCAACTCCAGTCACAATGTAAAGTTTCTTCATATATTTCTACATATTCTACCTGTTTTACAGAGTTAGATATAGTTATGCAAAATTCAATGAAAAAGACTTAAGTCAAATGGTCATTCAACTAAATTGTCTTTCAGTCCTTTTAACACCCTGTGTTTCCATTCACTAAAATTGTCATTCAACCAAATGACAAACAGAAAGGCAGATGTACACACACACACACACACACACACACACACACACACACACACACACACACACACACACACACACACACACACACACACACACACACACACACGAGGATGTCAGACGTTAGAGCATAGATTGAAAAGTTCACCATATCATGAAGTTGTCAAAGAAGTGTACTGGGTGAGATCCTGCTATATACACCCTACTAGATAAGATCTTGTAAGTGGGTGAATAGATGTAGTGTATCATCACACAGACAGTCAAGGAAGAAGGATGAGAGAGTGCCTGAGTGCATAATGGTACTAAGTAGGAAGGAGAGGATCCTAGTCACAGGAAGTAGGATGATGGGTTGTGAGGCTTAGTACTTGAATGTAATAGGAAGGTTAGGGTCACACAGAGCAGGTCAATGAGGAGTTAGAATGTATGTTTTCCAGATGTGTGTGAATGTGCCAGTGACGTCACGATTATATTCCAGTCCATTTGTTTTCTGAGAAAAAGTCTTTCTACAAATCTAAAGATTAGTTGGTCCCTACATTACTGCTGATGCCTCCTGCTCTCACATCTGTCATTCCCATTCTGGAAGACCCCTTCACATCCTTTAGATGTGAATTGTGTACCTATAACATGTCTTTTCATGTCTCCTTGTCTCTTCTGGTCTCTAGTGAGGTATGCTTATTTCCTTCAATTTCTGGTCAAATTCTTTCTCTTCCATCTCAAATCCTTCTGCTGCCTTCATTTAAGCAGACTGATATCCCTGTCTTTGTATGGCCTTCGTGGCTACATGCAGTTCATAGGTTCATAGTTACTTTCAAGGCTATTGATCCTTCAGGATCTTTAGAAGCCTAGTCCTGCATTCTCATGAAACTTTTAGCCCTTGTATTTTAAGTATGAATACTCCGAGCCAGGCAAAATGTTAACATGTTATGCCTATCCATAAGGGACAAGGTTGCTAAACCATGGGTGAACTTGTGGTTTCCCATCTATTCAGCCAGATTAAGTTTGGATAGATTAAGGGAAGTACTTTGCTTTATGTGGCGAGGAAGATGATTCCAAAGACGTGTAATTTTCTGTGTACATATGTAACCCTCCTCATGCTCCATTTATGTTATTTAAAAGAATAAGATCTCTTGAATGTGATTTTTGTCACCATTGGACTTGCGGATGTGCAGTAAATGTGACAGGAGGGTCTGTAGAGAATCTATATGTGAGGCAAAGATTGCCCCTCAGTAGCCTGTATGATACCGAGAATAGGGATGTGACTTTGAGATAGTTAGTGAAGTTTTTATGTTTTAGTCCCTTTATCTTCTTGGTGAGAAAGCACTGTGATCATTCAAATTCTGTTAAGTGTTTGGACAGGTACATACCAAAGGGAGTGTTATACTCAGTGATCGACCTAATAAGTGCTGAATACAATGATCACATCCCTGGAACTAGATTACATAGCCTTACTAATAATCTATACAGTGAAAAAGGACTTTCTTACAGTAGTGCATACATGGTGAGGGAAGGACAGTTTACTGTCCACATGCATTCCCAGGTCCCTAAATATGGAGTTGATATCTGAGAGAAGGGATAAAGTACAATTGTATAAGTAAACTTTCCATAAACAGTATACATTTGAATAGATCACTGTTGCAGTGGCATAAAGCTATATAGGGTATGTCCAAGTTAGCATTAGCGCATGTTGTCATAAAAGCAGACATATGAGTGCCAAACATCAGGCTTTCCTGCATCCCACATAAAAAAAAGAAGGCTGTAAAGTGAAACAAACAGGCTCAGGGTCCACAATTGTAAATGTATGTGTTAGGAGAAAAAGGTACAGAGATAAGGGGAACCCCACCTTGGCCAAGGGATAGGATCCTGTAAGGAGCCAGAAAGGAATAACATGGGAATGGGGGATGGTGTTACTACTACAACAGTTATCTATTCAAACATCTACTGTTATGATGTTTACTTTCACAACTGTACTATGTTAATCATTAGATCACTATTGCAGTAGCATAAAGTTATATGGGACAATTACCGCAGCCCAGATAGGCAGAGAGGAGGAAGAAGGATCAGAGTCCAGGAGCCCCTGAAGAACACATCCAGCAAATCCTGCTCTTGCCTTGGAGAGGGAGTCAATCTTTTAATATTTAGTGAAGGCATACACAAAAGAACAAGTTGCACTCTTTAGAAGTGTTCAAAAGTCCACACCAGTCCAAAATGCTGCAGAAGTAGCCAAAACTGTGGAAGAGTGAGCTTTGACCTTCTGAGGGGGGACTTCCATGGTGAGAATAACAATACTGGACGGACTGGGAGTAACCATTCTGAAACTGTCTTTTATGACACTGATTGTTCTTTTTTTGTTTCCATCAAAAGACATGAATAGCTGATTAGAAGCTCTAAAGTACTTTGTTCTGTCACTGTAGTATTTGAGTGGCCTGTGGACATCTGGAGTGTGCATTATTCTCTCTCCCTTTTTTTTGTACAGAAAAGAATATATGGAGATGAATAAACTGATTTAAAGGGAATCCAGAGACCACCTTAAGCATGATGGAATGGTTAGTTCTTAATGTTGTTCTGTCCCTATGAAACATCAGAAAGGGTTGAATCACCATCAGAGCTTGCAATTCAGATAATCTCCTATCCAAAGTCAGAGCAATGAGTTAAACAGGTTTTCATGTCAAAAACTTTGTCAGCTTAATAAGCTGGTTCAAAACATGGAACAAGCCAGTCCAAAATGGATTCCAGCAAGTAAGGCATCTGCAAGCTCCCAAAATACCAACATGAACCAAAAAATAACCAGCAGATAGTGGAAGCCATAAAAGTATATATTAATTCACTTGAGTCAAGACATCAATATATAAAAATTACAAACCGGTTTCAGCTTAAAATTCACTAAGCCTTCATCAGTGTAAATATACAATAAAATATCACACATATATATACTGTGTCACAAGCCAATAAACCAATTAGAGGTGTTCATTTAATCCTGGGGCAAAAAGCCCTCCCAGTTTGATGATCCATTTTCTCTCTTTCACATTCAGTAACTCATGCCGTCCAGATTTATTGTATTTCATACCCCAAATTTTGCCAATAATTATAAAATAAAAAGAGGCTATTTGGTTGACTTCAGTATGTTTGTATAGAGCATTTGTATGTTTCTTATTTTTGATTTCACTGATATGTTCTGAGATTCTATATTTAAGTGCTCTAGACATTTGGCCCACATAAAAAGCGGAGCACTGACAAGTGGCCAAATATATAACCCAGTCTGAGCTGCAGTTCGCAAAGAAGGAAATGTCATAAACTATACTAGTATTTTTACTAGTGAAGCTATTCGTTTTTAATATTCTACTGCAATGTGTACAATGACCACATGGGTGACATCCTGTAGCAATTTGTTCCAGAACGGTACTCTGCAATTTTTCCTTAGGTTGATATCCTCCTTACCTATAAATGGTTAAAAATGGACACCAAGTTCCTACCATTCCTAAAGGAAAATAGGCAATCTACTCCCAATAATTCCGAGAGCCTATTATCTGCCTTAAGGATGTTCCAATTGGATTGTACACTATTGATAAGTGCCCCAACATTTCTACCATAAGTAGTCACTAATCTAGGATAACCAGTACTTCTACCCTGTTTGTCATGATATTGTAGGAGTGCTGCCCTGTCCATACTATTGACAGCATTCCTGGCCTGCATAATATGTCCTGGTTTATAGGCCCTCTCCCTGAATCTCTTGGTCAAGTCATCTCTGTAATGCATACAGGTGTTGTCCTGTGAGCATATTTGGTTCACCCTCATATATTGTGATTTAGGAATGTTTCTGCATATATGGGAGGGGGGATGAAAGCTGGAGGCATGGAGAACGGAATTATACTCAGGGAATTTACGGTAGACTTCCGTGTATTATCTGAAGCCCTGCTTACCATTACATCCAAAAAAAGTGATATTATTTTTATGGCAATTCACCGTAAATTCAATTTCCCATTTTTTTTTCATTTAAATATTCCACAAACTCCATCAGATGTTTCTCATCCGATCTCCATACCATCCAGCAATCATCCAAATATCGAATGCCTGGATACCAGCCCAATGAGGAATATTAGTATAAAGGGCTTTGACATCCAGGGTGCAGAGTATCCAATCATCCTCTATCTGCATCTCAGATGACCTGCAAGAATTCAGTTGTGTCTTTCAGATGAGCTCTCACCCATTTTAGTAAAGGTTGCAAATACTTAGTCAAATACTGGGAGAGAGGCTCAGTCAAAGAATCTCTACCAGACACTATTGGCCAGTCAGGAGGGTTATGCGGGTTCTTATGTATTTTAGGTAGAAAGTATACATATTGATTATTGGGCTCCAGAATAGTGAGTTGTTTTTTTTTTTTTACATTATCAGTGATAATTCCTTCTTCCACAGTCAATGATAAAAAATCATCTTTTTTTTTTTTAATTTTGGGAGGGTTATATGTCAGTTGCACATAATATATAGATGATATATAGCTGATTTTTGGCCTCATTATCATACTGCTCCCAGTTTTGCACCACCACAGCTCCACCTTTATCAGCTCTCAAGATCTCGTGATTGTCAGCTAACTTAGGAATAATAGCCATCTCCTGTGTAGTTATATTACTTGCTTTGATATGGCTATTCCTAGAATTAAAGTGGAGGTCCCTAAGCATGGAGTTTTGAAATGCTTGTACACTTGGGTACATTGGAGGTGAAAATGTAGATTTGTGATATCTAAATTGATCATAAGTATCAGCATGACCTATATCATGAAAAAAACAATTTTAAATTAAGTGTCCTACAGAACTCAATAACATCTTTGACAAAATAATCTTCAGAGACAAAACCACCAGGTATATATGAAAGACCTTTATTCAAGATACTTATTTCCAAGGAGGAGAGGGGGTAGGATGAGATATTCAGTACATTTTCTACTGGTGTTTCTGCACAAACTTCCGTAATAGTCCATCCATATTCACTACACTTTCTGTGTTTTCTACCCCTCGTCTTCCTTTTTGGTTTAAATCTTCCAAATTACTGGAATTCCTCCTCTTTTGTGCTGGTGAGCCTGTGGATACTATAGTTTCAACATCATACCCAGAAGAGGAATCATCCTCTGATGTATCAGATGCTTTTCTAAGTATTGATCTGGTTCGTTTTCTTTTTACCGGGTTCCTATATGATTGTGCGAACCTAACATGCTTACCATTGTCCCTAGAGAAAGGGTCCTCCTGTTCATAGTCTGTTACATCCCTAAGGAATTTTATATTTTTTCTTTCTTTGAGTTGTGTTTCCAAATTAGTCAATTCAGTGCTTAGTTTCTTAAAACATAAAGAATAAGTATGCTGTCCCTCAAATTCCTTAGCTTGTTCGCTTAACTTGGTGATAGCAACAATTTCTGCATCTATAATTCTGTCATGAAAGCCCATCAGTATCTCCACAAATTGCATTGTAGTTTTTTGCTGTGCCTCCTTCCATTGCTGGAGTAGGGCCTGGTCAGGATTGCTCACCATTGGTTGGGTTCTGACTCGCAAGCCTCTGGGTGTTACCCCTTTAACTGTATAGGCCTTGAACAGTTTATAATACCATACATTGTTTCTAAGGGAACGCATATGTTTAGTTAGAGTAGCAAACAAAGCCTCACATGTATCACTCCTATTGACCAGTGTGGCCCCATTCTCTAAATTGGAATCCATCCCAATAACAAAAATTGCCAGGTCCTCACGATCGGAGGATAATCCCCTAATCAAATTTGAAATATCCATAATGAATGAGCATCAAATGAAATATTTATATATATGATCCCAGATCTGAAAATATAGTGGACAATATCAACCCCCTGGTCATTTACCAGGACAATATCAGCCTAGACTTACCACTTCGATCAAATCCTATATTTCTTAGGGATAATAAGTCATCCATAAAGATATAAACCAACACTTCCTAGACAGCCCCGCTGAGTCCTACTTACTCTCTACCAGTGTTGAGCCCACTATAACTTACGTCCAAGTGATCAAATCATGTAGGCATTGCTCATAATGATCTTCCATTCAGAATGGGCATCAACCTCCCGCATTCAAATATGATGCAAAAATAATAATTAATTAAACCTAACAATAGATGGTAAATGGATGACCTAGGTAGACCGGTCAAGGGAATTAATCCTATGTGGGTAAACTGATAGCCAATAAATAAACCAGCTCCAATAAAGACTAATTAGTCTCTAGGGGTTATTGTGGTAGTATACTCAATATCTCTGTATATGGATCTCAGCATCCACAGAACTACAAAGAATTGAAAAATAGTGTAAACACTTAACTAATATGGAGCCTGCTGACCAGGAATACATTGAGGTGCCTAGCCTTATATCTTAATATGCACTAATAGTTAGAAGATCCATCCAATATTAATAGTCATGAATTATAACCCTGCTCCTATAATAAGATTTTTCCCACCTGCTGTTTGAATCTATTAAGATGCCTAATAGCAAGGTACAAGTTACCTGTCTTGGCTAACAGCCAATCAGCATATGGTCCTCTTATGTATTAAATTCCAGTCATTTGGACATTCAGAATATTTAAACATTTCTTGCCTTAGATATTAACCGTCATGATTCTACATATAAAGAGATGCATATCCAACCCCACAGATATAATTTAAATGTCCAAATATTAGTTCCCAGTAGCAATATTGATCCACTTTACCTACTTATGTTAGGATTGTAACTAAAATACTTGATTCAAAGCTGTTAATATCAAAATTAGTATACTAAAAATCACCTCCTACCCTGCTGGGCGTATAAAATTCAATCCAGTAGTCAAATTTCAAATGCCACCATATCGGAGCAAAAATTTCAATCCTATTAAGTGGACATATAAAGTATAACAGAACAGGGAAATCTCCATCCGTCTTAACTGTTATTTTCCTTGTATTTATACAAAATCCTAAGAAGGGCACTTGCTAGATAGACAGCTCATAATTATAGTTTACTAAGACTACTAACTGAACTCGATGATAAATAGATACCCTACCTAACTCAGTAAAACATACCAACAAGTGCTGCATATCTCAAGCATATAATTCAATATTACCAATATAATGAAGAAGAGATAGAAAGAAATCCCTTCCCCATTCAAATATGCAAAATACATCCCACAGCTCAAGATATAGGTGCTACCCTATCAGGGTATAACAATATTGATATTTAGTATATAACATATCATAATATAAAGATGCCTATGTCTGCTAAGGCTATTGTTCATATATAGTACATACTTAAACCCAAAGGGATCTTCTTTGTAGACTAAGCATAAGTGTTTCCATTACAAAAGGGCCGTAAGCTTTGCCCTATGGTAATTCCATACACAAGCACATAGAGTCAGCAATATACAAAAAACTTGCAAACAGATTTTCTATATATCATATGCAGTAGGTCCATCCCAATCCTCATTATATTACTGCGCCAAATTATAATAGTCCCAACCAAGTGGGACTTTACTGTACAAACAGATAATGGACAACTTAGCTTTTAAATAAGGCACACCCGTTAAAATGGCGTATGAAATAACACACCCAGAAATATCAGGCAATTGAAATAAGAAATGTTGTATGTCCAATCCGGTACAAATGATGTTCCTTTGACGCTACTAATAATCCCAAACTAGAGAGACTTTACTTTTTCAACATAAAAAGACATAGCATCTAAGTACAACGCACCTATTAGAATGGCATCTGTTGTAGTCTGTCCTTAGTTATGAATGAACAGAAATAGCTACTGCGTCATATGGAACAACAAACCCTAATAATGAAGTGCCCAAAAATATGTATCCTCCGAACAGTGGCTAAACAAACTATAAATTACACATGCCCAATTGGTGTATCAGATGGACCTTATAGCATTATAATATTAGCTAACTTCGTATTTGTGTATTAATTTAACAATATACTTCTGTCCAAATTAGGCATACCATCAGATGTAATATAAGAGAATAGTATGCCCACACAAAAAAATGCAATTAGTTATCCAAAAGCAGATAGACTGTGAGCATGACAAATATTTAATACATAAGCAAGTAGTCCCGATGAATATGTCTCATCAGAAATTAACAGAAGAGTGTCCCATTGTTCATGAAAAGTTTTTGGCCAATCCAGCCGACACTTGCACTCAGTTTTGCAAGCACACCCGAACACAAATATGCTGTTAATAAACACAATTAAAGTTCTTAAAGTCACTCTTTGCTTTTCAAAGTACTATTCCATTGTCAGCTGGCTCGACAGTTTGAAAGCACCCTTATTGATGTTATGATACACGACATGAAAAAAAGGAAAGCAGCAATCCAGCCGACACTTACAGTCAGTTTTTCAAGCACACCCAAACACAAATAGGCTGTTAATAAACATAATTAAAGTTCTAAAATCACTCATTGCTGTTCGAGGTGCTATTCCATGGACAGCAGGTTAGACAGTTTTAAAGCACCCTTACTGATGTTACGATACAGTTCGCATCCATTATACTTCTGGAGTAGTCCACACACAACAGTCACTAGTGCTCCACTTCAAAAGATTATAAATTATAAAGAGTAACAGGACCTGAAAAAATGTTACCCTTTTGCTGACTCAAATGAACGACACAGTGATAAGTTGTTTTAAACCCCAACACAGAGCAAATGGCAAACAAGGTATTATATCCAAAATAAAGAAAGTTTGAATTCAATGCCCTTACTAGGCATACAACACAACACCCAGACTACACATTTAAATTCTTTATTTTGGATATAATACCTTGTTCGGAAATATGGGGGGGAGGGGCTGGCAGTACTTATTAGAAAAAGCGGAGCTAGTGTGGCAGCTCCATTTGAATGCTACATGCTGGTCGGGTCTCAATGACAGTGTTTCTATTTCTAATTTACTAAAACTAAAAGCATTGTATAGATGATTAACATAGGTTTCTATTCTGGTTTTCCCTGTTGGGTTTGCTGGTTGTATTTGAGCAAATGCAAGGCACAGAGCTGCTTAAGCTGTTTTAAATGGTAGGGCTATACATGTTGCTTGTACGATGTATTTTTTATTAACTTTTTATTTTTAAATTTCTATTATACATTTTTTAACATATACTTTGAAAAAATGTTGCTTTATAGGATGCATTCATATATACATATATTTTTTTTATGGTCTGATTATTCATAATTGTTGACTTTTAAAATGCATGAGTTGTGGTTATTTTTTTTATCTGTCTTTCTGGGGGGAAGTGATGTCACACAACAAATGTATTTAAAGGATATGATGTCTTTTTGCTGCCGTCTGATGAAGTTCTATGTTATTGTGTACTTTTGGGGATGAAAGTGCTTATGGTGGCTTAATCTTCACTTGGTGGAGTTTTTGTTTGCTTTCTGTGTGATTTGGATTATCTGCAATAAATATTTTTGGAGAGGAATCCATTTGCTGAGCGTTTTCTTGAAAATTTCTTTCAAAACCTGTTTTACCTGGAAGAACAAAGTAAGGGGATATCTAGAGGCAGATGGGCAGAAATGGCCAAAAGATGAGTAGTCTTAATAGATGAGTAAGAAAGGCCTGATTTGAATAGTTCATACAGATGCTGGAGAACCAGAGGGGTCTCCACAGTGAATGGGGCCTGATTCTTCCTGTGGCACAAACCTCTTCCATTTGGCTAAATAGGATTTTCTAGTAGCAGGCTTTCAAGCCACCTTTAAAATGGGATCAAAATGCTATCATCCAAGCAGTCAGCTGTAAGTTATGAAAACTGGGATGGATCACTGATTATGTGTCCTGTGTGAGTAGATCCATTATGTGGGGATGTTTATGGTAAATGCTGTTGGCCGTTTTCATGAGAAGGGAGAAATTAAAATAATGTACTCACCATAACTATGCAACTGTGTTGTCCATTTTCATTCTTCCTCAACAAATGGGTCTCAGATCCAACCTCAGATCCGACTCAGCTGTTTTCTTTAAATTCTTTGATCCAACTCTCAAATTCCTCCCTTTACTCATAATGCTTGTGGTTGCTAAATTGCCTAATATCAAGTTTGCTGCTGCAAAGTATGCCTTAGAGCATAAGTAACTACAATAATAATTAGAAAGAGTATGGATACAGGGTAGGGTCTCAGATTGGACTCAGTGGTTCCAATCCACATGATCAGGTCACTCCCAAAAAATAAGGATAGGGGGAAGGAAGGTGGGGAGTTGAGGATGAATGAAAATGGACAACACAGATGCATAGTTATGGTGAGGACATAACTTTAATATCTGATGTTGTCACTTTCATTCATTCCTCAATTAATGGGACAGAGTCTCCAGCTATGATAATCTTTGGTGGCCCTAATGGAAGGATACTCCAGAGAACTGCAGAGCCAAAAGAAGCCCTGTTCCTGGAAATTATATCCAATTTGTGATGCACAATAAAAGTATGGGAATTGGACCAAGTAGCTGCAACACAAATATCATCAATGAAAGCTCTGACCCAAAAAGCAGATGATATAGCCAGGGATCTAGTTGAATGAGCTCTTGGAGATTTAGGTAAGGACAATCCTTTTGGAGAATAGACAGAGGAAATACAATCTGTTATCCATCTGGCTAAAATCACTTTGGATACTGGTTTTCCTAACTTGTTATTTTTTTAAAGGAAACAAATAGTTGATCATTTTTTCTAAAGTTTTTTATTCTATGGAGATAAAAATGAAGTTGTCTATGTACATCTAAAAGGTGGAGCAAGTATTCTCCCTTATTGTCAAATTCTGGAAAGAAGACTGGCAAATTTATTACTTGATTTATATTTGACTCAGAGACAACTTTTGGCAAAAAGGAAGGATTTGTATGTAAAGTCACTCTGTCTTTGTGAAAAATTAAATAGGGTGGTTTTGAAGAGAGTGCTTGGAGTTCAGAAAGTCACCTCGCAGATGTAACAGTAATAAGAAAAATTGTTTTCCAAAAGAGAAATTTTAGAATTGACATAGCCGAAGGCTCAAAATGAGAGTGAATTAAAGTTTGTAATAGAACATTAAGATCCCAAAGTGGAGTAGGATCCTTTATTTGAAGTCTAAGCAATGCACTGTTAAGGAATGCCTTACATATTTTAGAAGAGGCTAGCGAGAAGATATTATACCCTACTTGATAATTAGAGATGGCTGCAAGCTGAACGTTTATGATAGGGAAACTAGCACCACCTTGAAAAATTGAAGCAAGAAATTCTAACACAAGAGAAATTGGAGAGGTAAAAGGATCCAATTTTCTCAGTTCTGCCCAATACAAAAATCTCTTCCATTTACTTTTATAAGTTTTTCTCAGAAGGTTTCTGGGATGAAAATAAAATCTGGTGAACCAGAGTGGAAAACCTGGACTGTCTAGCCATTACTGGAATTGGAGAAACCATGTGGTCAATTTGAGGCCTTGAATGTCCAGATGAATCATCCCTGATGGATATGATAAATCTGGACTGGGGTCCAGTGTCAAAGGTGAACATTTGAGATGAGACCATAAGAATGGGAACCACATGTGCCGAGGCCAGAAAGAGGCAATGAGGATTACCTTGCTCTTCAAACATTGTGCTTTCTGGAGAAATGTGGGTATTAAGGGGAGGAAGAGATAAACATACAGGAGACCGGAGGGCCAAACGTGGACTACAGCATCTCTTGGTGACTCTCCCTGAGGGGGAATTAGGGCAAAAAAACTGCTGCACTTGTTGAAGGGGGGCAAAAAGGTCACAGAAAAGGTTGACCCCACTGACGAAAAATTATTTCTGTCACTGCATGATTGACAGACCACTCATGTGGCATCAGGATGGTCCTGCTGAGCTTGTCAGCTAAAACATTGTATTTCCCTGGTATGTGCATTGCTACAAGAAAGCAGTTGGAAGAGATCACCCACTGTCATACTCTCTTGTTTCTTGGCAAAGGGGATAAGATCTGGTTCCCTCCTGCTTGTTGATGTACCAAACCACTGATATATTGTCTGTTTGGATAGCAATCGTTTGTAGAGGGAGAGAGTTTTGAAAGACCTGCAACACTAATAAGACCACTATCATCTCTAAAACATCAATATGCAAATTGGTCCCTTCTGGAGACCACATGCCTTGAATTGTCCATCCCAAGAAATACCCCCCACCCCAATTGGGAGGCATCCATGGTCAACACAGAAGGAAGGATAAAGTGACATCTCTGACAAATCTCCTTGGACTGCATCCACCAAACTAGGGAGTCTTTGTGGGCCCGTGAAATTTTTATAGGGTGTTTCAAAGGGTGTCAAAGCATCGACCATTGTACTGCAATGGTCCATTGAAGAACTCCCCTGTGAAGGTGAGCTGTAGGTAGAAGGGTGATTGCTACAGCCATTGAACCTAAGACTTGAAGAACCAATCTTGCTGGAGGAGAGGGATGCTCTATGATCTGTCTGACATGCAAACTTAGGGTATGAACTTTGCTTTGGGGTAAAAACCCATCCTGACTGACAGTGTCAGGCAAGCTCCTGTAAACTCCAAAACTTGAACTGGTTGGAGATGGGACTTGGAGAGAGTGATTGTGATGCCTAGGGATGGACACAACTGGAGTAAGTAATACCTGGCCTCCTCCAGGAGATGCTTGGTTGGTGCAGAAAGGAGCCAGTCATCGAAATAAATAAACACTCTGAATATCTGCAATCTGAGCTGCCACCATTACCATACATTTGGTGAACACCCTGGTGGCTGTGGTGAGACCAAAGGGTGGGCTGTGAATTGGTAATGAGTGTCTCCCAGCCAAAAGAGCAGATATCCTCAAGAGTGCCTGTTTATTTTGATGTGATAGCATGCATCTTGAAGATGTAAAGATCACATTCAATCATCCTTCTGTAGAAGAGGCACCGGAATTTGGATTTCTTCACAAACTGATTTAGATGACTGAGATCCAGAATAGGTCTGATGTCCCCTGTTTTCTTTGGCACTACAAAGAAATGAGTAAATTCTGAATCCTGGTTGATCTTTTGGGACCTTTTGGATGACACTTTTTTTTCTAGCAGCTTTTGAATTTCTAAGCTGCCACCTCCATCTGATTGGGTGGAACATTGGGGAGAAGTCTCTTTTGTAAAGAAATTTGTAAAAAGGGAATGAAATACCCTCTGGATATGATCCTTTGCACCCAAGAATCTTTTGTGATGGCTGAACAGGCATTTAGGTGCAGGATAAATGTCCCCTGACTGACTATGGAGAAGAACAGTTGGTCCACCTTTCAGGATCACTGAAAGGGCCTGTCTGAGAAAGAAACTCAAGACCCTTGGTTCTGGATACTCCCTCTGCCACAATGATGGCATCTTCCATTGTTAATTCCCCCTCTGCCTCTGGGAGAAACATCCCCAAGTGAGCCTTGAAAGGGTCTTTGATATTTTTGGAACCACATTTTCTTACCACTGGATTAATTCCTGGAAAAAGATCTTTGCAGGGTAGAGAAACAGATTCCAACAGCAGACAAGGTCTTTCCACCTTGCTCACTGCAGGAAAGTGTGTCTTTAACTGTGGGCCCAAACAGGGAAGATCCATTAAAGGGAGCATTGATGAATGAGGATTTAAAGGGCTCTGTTAAATCACACAATTTCATCCGGGCATGTCTTCTTATAGGTATGCCTGAATCAGCAGTCCATAAGGAACCTTCAGCTGCATGAGAAATTAACCTCATGTATGCATTAGATGTAGATTGTAGGGTGGCCAGGTGGGATGAATAGGTTTTCACTTCCAGTGTCGACATGGACCCTGAGGTAGGCTTAGAGACTTCCTTTATCAAATCCCTCTGCAATCTAGTAAAGTGTGCCAGGTAATTAAACTACCACAAGGCAAATGCCACTGAAGCATAAACATGCTTTCCATATCTGTCCAATGCCCTAGACTCCCTATTAGAAGGATGGAGAGTGGAACTCTGTTTGGCTAATTCCTTGATGGTGGATGCTGCAACAACCATAGCATCTACAGGGATTCCCCACTACAAAACTGCCTATCTTTAGGGGATCCAATGATCTTGTCTGGTTGATGGGGAATAGGCTTTATCGTGTCTGGTTCCTTCCAAGTCCTGCAGGAGAAAAGGTCTATAAGGTCATCCACTGTGGTGGTAACCCAAGACATACATGGGCCAGACCCAAAGGCTTCCAGGAACACAGACTCCTCTTGGGAATAAGACCACTGTCATCTCTGAAACATCAATATGAAAATGGGTATCTTCTGGAGACCACATGCCTTGAATTGTCCATGTTTGTGATGATTTGGTACATCAACAAGCAGGGAGGACCAACCACCTTTTTGGCGCAGGATCTCTAAAATATCTCCAAAGGAGACATCCTCTGGTGTTGACATTGGGGACCCTTCTCCCTCATCAAAGTCTGTCTCTTCAGTCAAAGATTCTTGGGGGGGAAAATCTAAGTGCATTCTAAGTATCTTATGCCCACAAGAAGTGCATTTTTTAAACCCATGCCAAAAACTATAAAATTGTAGAGAGAGAGAAAAAAAAACTCTTAACAGCTACTGTCAAAAAGTACACTAAAGTATACAAAGATTTTTTTTTTCTTTTCAGGAAGGAAAGAAAAGAAAGGATATCTACCAACAATGGTAGAAAGAATACCATACAAGGTACAGGAAGAAATGCCTAATACCAACTATGGTATAATAAAATATCTAAACAGTAATAAAAAGGTTATCAGAAGACTAAAGAGGGGAAGGGTTTTATAGATATAGGTTGAAAATTGAAGAAAGCGAAAAAATACTATTTCTTACTCACAACACCTAAAAAAGGCACCCTAGAGCTCAAGAGAACACAATCCCAACTGAATTGTCAGAGCAGCAAATGAGATCTGAAGTAATTTAGCAGTAAGGGGCATTATGTGTAAAGGGAGGAGCTTGAGAGTCGGATCCAAGAATCTAAAGAAAATGGCTGATTTGGATCCAAGACCCATTTGTTGAGGAATGAATGAAAATGACATCAGATCCAGTATTATCTGGGCCAAAAGGAATTTACCAGTATGATTGTTGAAGAGTCCTTTTGGATCTTTAAAAGCATTCTGGTTATCATAGATATGGCTTTATACCACCTAGACATTCTCCCATTCCCCCTCTAGACTCTCTTACCAGATCTGAAAATTTTCAATTGGTAATTCTCTCCTTCTTTTATCAAGTCATATCCTTCATCTTTTTCAATAACCCTAAGTAAGTAAGGTGGGCACCATTTTTTGAACACCTTTATTGAATTATAATTTCTGACATAGGCAAATTTACATTTATATAAAAGCAATCAAACTGTATTAACAAGTTCATGTTTACAAACGTTACACTTCACATATATTGCTATACATGTTATATAACCTAAGCAACATTACATAAATTATTCAATTCATCAGTTACTACATAGACAATCATACACTTATATAAATGAAAACAATCCTTACTGACACAATCCTAGTTGCAAGCATTTTACATCACAAACCATACTGACACACTCTCAGTTGCAAACCCTATAAATCACGTATAGTCTACCCTATCATTTTCAGTCAAACGCTACATAGCTCATTTAAATCCTGCCTTCTTTTAAACCTCACTCCTCCACCGTATGTATTGTTTCCACAATTTCTATTTTTTCCTATGTAGTTTGCTCCTACCCTTTTCTAAAGATCTCATTCCAGTTGCTTTACCTCTGTTACTATATTCACTACTTCGAGTATACTTGGTTTAAATTTTGATTTCCATTTTCTAGTAATTGCTTTTTTGGCAGCCACCATAATTAGACACAGCAAGGCCTTACTATGTCTAGACAATTCCAATTCTGTATTATAGATCAGAAAAATAATTTCTTAGCCAGACCAATCTGCCCACCCAGCATCTTCGACAGTGCATCCTGTAGGGAATCCTTAAAGTCCGCCAACTCACCACACTCCCAGAAAATATGTTCCCAATTATCTCTTTCTTCCCCATCACACCTCCAACATTTGCTGTCTACTTGAGAAAAAATTCTCTGTAGTCGAATTGGGGTGTAAAAATATCTATGTAAACATCTCCAAGCAAAAATTCTAAATCTTCTAGATTTTGTTGCATATTTGGGTGACATACATATAGGCTCCCATTGTTTCTTTATGACTTGCATATACAAACTTTCTTCACAATCCTTTAAACCTCCTCTGATTGATTCTTATAGTTATCATGCAATATTTTATATAGTGTACTAATTATTCCTTTTTTTAATGGCAGCTTCTGTTCTAGATTCTATTAAAAACTTTATCAGTGCTGGTCTTTCATTTAGGAGACCCGTATTTCTTTCTTTTTGCCTGTACTGTGATATCAATCCTTGACAGGGAAGGCAACCTCTAACTTGCAATCCAAATAAATTCTTAGCATCTTCCCATTCTATCATCTTTCCCTGTCTAATTATATGTTCCAATACCTTGGTTCCTTTGCTTGTTTTCTCCAATAAATTCCAGCCCCCTCTTGCCTATTGTTTATATCCCTACTTGCAATCATCCCTATTGGCAGAATCTCTATCTCCATTCCTGTGTTGGCTTTGTTCTTAGGATACTTTCTGCTATTTTATAGATATAATATTCTGTATAATTATTGTTATTCTCCTTAAAGGCCTGCATCCAAAATCCCAGTTTCTCCTTGTTTCTTGAGCATCCCCCCTGTTTCATCATCATCCATTTCCACTTTGAATCTGCTTTCTGCATGTGCTATGTATAGGAGCCTTAACTGTGTAGCTCTGAAATACTCCTTCAAATCGGGTAATCCCAAACTGCCCTATTCTACTGGAAGAATCAGCTTATCCCACTTTACTCCTGCCATCCTTTGCCTGTTTTCTCCAGTAAATTCCAGCCCCCTCTTGCCTATTGTCTATAGCCCTACTTGCAATCATCCCTATCTGTAGAAGCTCCTTTCTCCATTCCTGTGTTGGCTTAGTTCTTAGGATACATTCTGCTATTTTATAGAGATAATATTCTGTATAATTATTGTTATTCTCCTTAAAGGCCTGCATCCAAAATCCCAGTCTCTCCTTGTTTCTTGAGCTTCCCCCCTGTTTCATCATCATCCCTTTCTACTTTGAATCTGCTTTCTCCGTCTGTTATGTATAGGAGTCTTAACTGTGTAGCTCTGAAATACCCCTTCAAATCGGGTAATCCTAAACTGCCCTGTTCTACTGGAAGAATCAGCTTATCCCACTTTACTCCTGCCTCCCAGATAAAGTCCTTCAGCTTTTTATTAATTGCTATTCACAACTTCTCTGGTTGATAAAAATATGCCTGAACTGTGTATGAGACTAATTGGACTAAAAACATTTTAACTGTTTGTGTCTTACTATCCATATCCATATAACAAAGCTTCGATTTTCTCAGCTTTTGTATTATCTTTTGTTTAGTCTCTTCCCACATATCCTTAGCTGCCACACCAGAATAATTTTTAATTCATACTCCTAAATGCTTCATTTTATCATGTTCCCATAAATATGGATATATTGCTGAACCAATTTCATGTGAGGGTACATAATTTATCTCTATTTCTTTGTTTTAGCTTCATTAATTTTGTATCCCAAAAAGATCTGAAACTGAAAATGTTCCACAACACTGCAATGTCTCTTTCTGGTTTTGTCAGGTATAAAATAATATCATCTGCAAATACAGAAAGTTTTCTTGACTATCATACCAATTATATCCTTGAATTTTGGAGGCAGTTATTTTCTTTGCTAATGGTTCTAAATATAATGCAAATAACAAAGAGGAAAAAGGACACCCCTGCCTAGTTCCTCTGCTCAAGCAGAAATTATCAGAGAGAACCCCACCCACTTTAAATTTCGCCTCTGATCCCTCATATATCCTCTTAATCAACCTTATATTTTTTTTCAGGAAATGCAAATGCTTCCATTGCCCTGCTCATAAAGTCCCAGCTTACTCTGCCAAATGCTTTCTCTGCATCAAGACTCACCAACAACAATGGTATTTTTTTAAATTCTGCTTCCGTCTAGATCATCAGTGTTCTGTTAAAGTTGTCAAATTTTTGCCTCCCTTCCACAAAACCACATTGATCCATAGGTTTACCTTCATAAGTGCGTTATGCACTCGTGTGAATTCACTTTGTTTGAAAGGAGGTTTTCAAAGTGGCAAAACCTCGAAAAAAAATAGTCCGAATGTGCAATGGGGGAATGCACATTGGCATTCGCTCATTACAGATTTGACATTGTGGGTGTGGATTGCGGAAATGATCCCTTTCCCCCACTGTAGTGCAATCTCTGAGTTAATATATTAAAGTGGGGGATGGGGGGGGTGCAGTGGGGCTTGCACCCTGAATTACAATGTGTCTTTGACATTTTAGTTCAAAAATCAGTGAATCAGCTGTACGATTTGCTGATTTTCAAACTTCTGAGAATGTCGAAGTTTGAAATTTGCGCATTTGGTTCGCCCAAATGCGCAATTGATATTGTCATTTTACGGCAATATGAATATATACTGATCCATATCTATCAGTTTTGGCATTACATTTGCAATTCTTTTAGCCATTATAGACATGAACACTTTATAATCATGGTTTAGTATTGAAATGGGCTTGTATGAAGCTGAATCTGATGGATCTTCACCCTCTTTAGGTATTACAGCTACCAATGCTTTCTTCCAGGATGTTGGCACTTCTGCTCTTAAAATACTGTTAAACAAAACATTCCTGATCTTTATCAGTTTTTTTCCTGCCTAGCTTCCAAACTTCCTCAGGAATACCATTTATTCCTGGGGACCTTCCTGTAGATTGGTTATAAATCACAATTGTTATCTCATCTCCTCCTATCCTAACCATTAGTAATTGAACCTCATCTACCTTTAACCTTGGCATATTTAACTCTTCCATAAACATTTCCATTTGTATATTTTCTTGATTTCCATATTTCTCTGCTTTATACAGACTTTCATAGAATGTATGAAATATTTCTAGTACCGCTACAGGATTTCTTGCTACCCTCTTTGTTAAAGGCTCCATAAGCTTGGCAACAGCCCTTTCTATTTTCTGTTGCCTGAGTCATTGTGCTTAAAGTTTTTGTGCTTTAGTCTTATTACAAAACAGTTGCTTAACAGCAATCTTTCTAAACTTGTGTATATTATCAAAGTAATCCCTTATTTTCTGCTTAACATTCTGCAGTTGATCCTCTTCTTGTTCTGTGAGATTCTTCCTATTCTACAATACTTTATCTTTTGTCAGTCTCTCTAAATAATTCTTGTTACTTCTTAACCATAGCTCCCTTTCTTTTATTTCTACCCTATTTTTAAACTCCACCTTAACTTTATCCCACTCCCTAGCTATGTCTTCAGAAGAAATATTTTTATTTTATTAGCTTGTGTTTTTATTTTGGTTATTATTGGTGCATGATCTGAAATAGTTATTGTGTGCATATCAAGACCTCCAATTAAATGCACATGTTCCTGTGAAATGTAAAGTCTGTCTAGCCTAGCCCAGTGTTTGTATCTTGGGGAATAATATGTAAATTCACTCCAAACATTTATTATTGAATTCACATCTTCCATGCCAAATATTTTCATAAATTTCTTCAAAAATCTACCCTCCTTTATTATACTTTCCCTTCTGGGCTCCCCAGACACATCTTCACTGCTCAAATCAAATTCCAGTCCCCAACTACACGTAATAGTCCTTGCTGAAAACTGATTATTTCTCCAGAATTGTCTTAAGCTCCATTATAGCAGTTTTAGGTGGAATAGAAATACATGCCAGTAGCTCCCTAGCACTACAAATCTGACATTTTTATGTTTTTTATCCTCTTCTGTCACTATTGGAGCTCCTCTTGCAATTAATGTAAGTACTCATCTTTTCTTTTGTCCTAGAAATTCCACTGAATAACCATCCTGAAAACATTTCTTTATCAAATTCACATGTTCAGTTCTTTCCAAGTGTGTCTTGTGTAACATAAATATTTGCACTCTACATTTTAATATAGTTCACTATTCTTTTGTTTTTGTATTTATCTGTGAGACCATTGATATTTGAAAACATTAAAAAGCATCATTGTACTAAAAAAGTATTATTCCCACTTTTTATGAATAACACCTTTTTTGTTAAATGTCTGGTTCCAGCTTTTGAGTTACATGCATACATTGGCAGGTTGAACTTTTATAGAGTTGCTTCTTGTCATATCCATTTGAGTCCATGTCACATCTTACAAAGCTTTTTGTTTTATTGAAAGCCCACAAACAAAAAACAAACAACCCCCAAATACCCACCCTAAAATGTGTTACTTTAATACTATCTCACATAACTATATACATTTTCAAATATTGACGGTTCACCCATCTAATAGGAACAAATGTCCCAAACTGACAGCCACACTCAAAGACTTCAGTTAACCTAAAGGGATGGTTATCCATGCTAAGATGCATGTTGCAGCCTGTTCTTTTTCTAAGTGATAACTGGTATTGTCTTATCTTTATAGCTCTCCCAGCTGGGAAAACTCCTGAATGCTTTCAGAGAACATTATCTCCTAGCCAGTTTCTCTTTTCTTTTTTTCCCAGCTAGTCACTCTCCATCAGACTGTAACCAATTTATTTTTATCAGATTGTCTCCATGGAGACATGAGAACCAGACAGACAATTTCTCATTATCAAATTGTCTCCATGGAGAGATGAGAACCAGACAGTCAGTTCTCAGATACAGAATTGCTGTTAGCTTACATTAATTTGCTAGAAAAAAGCATCAACATATTCAATATTCTTTTTCATTTACTTGTTTTCTCTTAAAACTTATTAAAACAGTCTAAGGTCCTTAATGTAGTCATTCCCCTATGCAAGAATGAAAAAAAAACACATTAATTTTTCTTTTGTCATGCTCTTTTAACAGGATTTTTTTACACTGCAGTGCCTACATTTCTTAAAACTGAACAAGAAGAAAGATATAAGGCAGAAAAAACAGCAGCACCTATTTATAATCTCCATTACACTTACAAATAACAGAAAAAACTTTGCTTTAGAGCATGCAAAGAAAACCATATACCACAAAAATAGTAATATGAAGAAAAAATGTTCTTTAGCTATCTTCCAAATCCTGTTTCTGCTTCATTTCCAATGTACTCTCAATTCTTCTAGTCAACTCTTGTGGTCCCTTCCTTCTCTCCAACATTTTCCATTGAAACAGTGTAAAAGGTTTCACAGGTACAGTCTCTCTGTTGTCTTCATTACCAGAAGAACAAGAAGCAGCTCACTTTTTGTTGGACAAACTTTTGTATTTCCTCCTTAGCATGTACTTCATCAAAAAATGACTTTGTCCCTCCAGGGAAGAATACCTTGAAGACAGCTGGGTATAGCAGTTTGAATCTCACACCTGCATCTTGACATTCCCTAAACAGTGCAATGAATTTACTCCTCGTCTGCCTGGTGTACAATGACTAACCATTAGCCACAAACACTCTACTGTCTCCCACTTTTAGTATTTTGTCCTTCTGCCACAGTTTTGTCAGAATCAACTCCTTCTTGTAGGATTGCATCTTTACTATTAAAAGTCTAGGTTGCTTTTTCATAGTCAAGTTTGGAGCATACACACAATGTGCTCTTTCAACTAACAACTTCTGCTGTTAAATACCAGTCCATTTGCTTATCTGTGGTCTCATAAAATTAATGCAGTCTATTCCTTCCAGCTTCTCTGGTATAGCTGAATATCTCAGGATTTTCCCCATGTGCTCTGTCCTCTAATTCTATTATTTTTTGAAACATCTCTTCCTGAGCAGTCTTATATTCAGCCAGCATTTTTTTAATTTCAACCTCTGATTTTTGCAGCTTTATCACCTCATTTGAATATTTGTTTAAAGCTTCTTACATTTTTTCCAGTCTTTTGTTTTTTGTGTTGATATAGTCCACCAGTGTTTTCTTTATTTTAACCAGATCTGTGTGCAGTTGTCTTATATCTTCCTGTAGGTTACTGGAAGTCATGTCTGGAGGTTGCATTGCTTTTTTGTTGAACAACTGCAGAACTCTCCCCAGTCAGTCTTTCTTCCTTACTTTTTGAGCTGATTTTTTTCTTAGGTTCTCCGTATTTCTTTTTTCCTGGGACCCAACCAGCACACTTACTAGCCAGTTACTGAAATCTACCCATAAACACAAAAGTCTACTGTCTCTGTTGAGTTTCTGTTTTTACACTGGGAGAGCTAAAGTTAAGCTGTTACTCAATGTGCAGCCATCTTGGAAGTCAGTGGACACCATTTTTTAAATTAAATTTAATTTTAGCTTGTTGCCAGGTTAAGACTAGATCTCTCTCAAAAAATGGGTACCAATATTTCAATGATTCCCCCCTGTGCCATTTCCAGTTCCTATTGGCATCAACAATTATACAAAATCTCTCAAAACAAGATGGGTAAAGAGTCTCCCTATTGTTGTTTTAATGTCTACCAAACTCCTAACTTTTTTTTGCTTTTCCTTTCTTAGAAAATACTCAAACCAATATATGTTTACCCCCCTCTTATATTTTTGTAGTATCATATTCTTCCTTTTGTTTTATAATGCTGAGTTTGATGTTTGTATGCTATAGATATGGATACTGCCATGCAATGCAGGTCTTTAGGTGGTATCAAAAGACCTTCTAGTTTCTAGCCAGCTCTAGCTTTTCCCATGCCACTCTAGGCAAATTCTTCTCCACTCTCATATGAAAGTTCTACTGTTACTTCAGCTTTTGAAAAACTTATTTGGTAGGAGACCAATCCAAAGCTTGTATGTTATAAATTAGCAAGGATAAATATGTTCGAAGCAGTGACTAAAGCCTTAGACGAGGGTAAGGTGGTTCACACAGCCTATCTTGATATCACCAAGGCTTTCAACACCATCCCCCATTCTGGAATTATAGATAAACTCTCTAAACTATGTATAAATCCCTACATCACAAGATGGGTTGCCAACTGGCTCACAGACAGAACCCACACTGTAAAAGTTGCCGACTCCAAACCAACTTCAAACCAGTGACAAGTGGAGTACCACAGGGTTTGGTCCTGGGTCCTCTCCTGTTTGGTATCTACTACTCTGAAGTACAGGCTAACACAGAAGGTCTCTGGCTAATGAAGTTAACAGATGACTGCCAACTAGGAGCCATAATCGAGTCCCCAAACAATGTGGACATCCTACAGAAGGGCCTCACTGAGACAGATGCCTGGTGTCAGAGCCATGGCCTCAAGCTCAATGCCAAAAAGTGCATTGTCATCCCCTTTGGTAAAAACTCTATACCTATGAACTACCACACAGGTGGCAGTCTACTTAACACTGAAAGTGTGATAAGAGGCCTTGGGATCCAGGTGGACAGTAGTCTCTTCTTTGATAATCACATTGTGACACTGGTCAGGAAATCCTTCTATGTGGCACACCTCATCACAAAAGGGTTCTCATCCAGGAAAAAAGAGGTCATTGTTCCCCTCTACTCGTCATTCATTAGACCCATTATAGAATACAATGCTCCTTTTGGTATGTAGCTCACAAGACAACTACAACAGCTGGAAAGACTGCAAAAGGACCTCACAAAGAGGATTACCAACCTCAAACAGATGCCCTGTGCTAACTGTCTCAAAAAACTCCAGCTTTACTCCGTCGCATATTGTCTACTCTGAGGTGATCACTGCCTAACAAAGCTATGTCAAACCCAGAGCTGTTGGACATGCTCCACCTAAAGAAATCCCAAGCCCTCCAAGCTACATGCTCTAGGAACCTAAATCTTGTCACCACAATAAACAAAACATGCTGGAGGGATAGATTACTGTCCCAGAGACTTCCCATACTCTGGAACAAGCTACCCATCTATATCAAACAAAGCTCCTCATTAGCACTCTTCAAGAAAGATCTTGATGAGTGGATGGGAAATAGGAAATTCAACCCGGGGATCACTTATGTGGCACTGCTCGACAGAGGCACAGGAAAATAACTTTCTTGGGTGGTGAAAGCCAGGGAACCTTGTTGGCAAGGCTTATTTAGGCCCTTGGGCTGATAGCCTAGTACCTACCTATGAACATATGTAACTTTTGGTCAAGATTCAACACCAACCCCTTCCATTTCTTAAAATGCTCTTCTATTTTTCTTATCATATAACCATAAGATAATTTCAAAGAGCTCTCCACTGTCTTCTCTAGCCATACACCCAAATACTTCAGTTTGTACTCTACCTCTAAAAAGGGATACTTTTTGATCACATTAACTGGATGCCTTAAGTTAACTGAGACTGCCTTTGTTTTGCTTACATTTATCATATGGTTTGAGAGGTTTCACAAATGTTGTACTATGTTGAATATTTTAGGTAACTCAACCTTTAAGTCAATCATTGTCATTAACATATTGTCTGCAAACAAACATTCATTTCCTCTCTTCCCTACTTGACAGTTGGTTGTCTAGTCTCTTGAGCTAATTGCTTTAAATATAAGGCAAACAGGAGTAAACAGAAGCAGGAATAGCAGACAACCGTTTGCAGTTGGACAGCAAGGCATGGATGCAGGGTGTGATGACAAATGCTAATGCCACATAAGCACAGACATTTAGAATCTTTGGATGGAATTGCTTTAATGAATACTTTTATATCCCAGGCAGAGTTAAGAAAATATTTCCAACTACCAACCCAAGGTGCTAGAGATATAATTTAGGAGAGACTAGAAACTGGCTACATTTCTGCTAAAAATTATAGATTAAGAAATCAATACAAAAGCTTATAAGAAAAGCCTCAGACAAAGAAATTGACCTTCCTCCTACTTTGTTTTTGTTAGGGTGGCAAGATAACACAGAATTGACGAAAACAGGAAAGATTACTACTGTAGTTGATAATGCTTTTAGGGAAGAAGTGTATAACTTGTAAGCAGAAAAAAGCCACTAACATTAACATATCAGAACTAGAAGAGTTACTGGACTAGATGATGGACAGTGAAGGAAAAAAAACTATTAAGGGGCAGATATGAACACCCAAATGTTGAAATGATCAAAATCTCTGGCTTATAAAGCTTTAAGAGATAGGAATTTAGAAAATACAGAGGATCCAAACTCAAAGATGGAAGGAATTATTAGCATTGTAAATTATTATCACAAGCAGGCTTCCTGGCATATTGTCTGTAAAGAATATACTTTTCAGAATAAGGATATCAGTTATTCTCAAGCAGTAATCACTTCACATTGATTTGGATTAAGAAAATTGCTGCTTGTTATCAACCAGAGGAAAAGTTGCAGACAATAATTAATAAAAAGTTGAAGGAATTTATCTGGGAGGAGAAAAAGGGCAAGAGTTAAGTGGGATAAAATGATCCTCCCAATAGAACAATGTGGTTTAGGATTATTTGATTTGA
The DNA here is from genome assembly GCF_019279795.1 of Protopterus annectens. Lineage (NCBI taxonomy): Eukaryota > Metazoa > Chordata > Ceratodontiformes > Protopteridae > Protopterus > Protopterus annectens. Next base: position 997,545,580 of record NC_056743.1, on the reverse strand, counting down.
AGGGATATTTTAGAGCTACACAGTTAAGGCTCACATATGTATAACAGGAGCAGAAAGTTATAATTCAAAGTGGAAAGGGATAATGATGAAATGGGGAGGAGTTCAAGAAATAAGGAGAGAGTAAAATTTTGGATGCAGAACATTTAGCAGAATAACAACCATACAAAATATTATATTCATAAAGCTACAGAAAGTATTCTAAGAACTAAGCCAACATGGGAGTGGTGAAAGGAAATTTTGCTAACAGGGATGACTACAAGTAGTGGTATAAAAAATAGGCAAAACTGGCCAGAATTTACTGAAGAAAACTGGTAGATGAACCAAGGTATTGGGAACAAATAACTGGAGAGGGAAAGGCAATAGAGTGTGATAAGGCCACAAAGAAGTTTGGATTGCAGGTTAGAGACTATCTTCTCTACCAGTGACTGAAATTGGAGTGCAGGCAAAGAGAAAGAGATAAGGGAATCCTTAGTGAATGACCTGCTCTCATGCAGTTTTTAGATGAATCTCAAACAAAAGCTACTGTGAAAAGGGAATAATTAGAAGGGCATATAAAATGTTGCACAATAAGTATAAGAATCAATCAGAGGAGATTAGAAAATATTGGGAAGAGGGACTAGAAAAGCAATTTACAAGGGAACAATGGGAGGACATATGTATGGCTCCTAACTATGCAAAAAAGTCCATAATGTTTAGGATTTTTGCTTGGAAGTGTTTGCATAGGTAGTTTTATACCCAAGCATACTCCAAAGATTTTTTTTTTCTTGGGTAGATAGGAAATGTTGGAAATGTGATGAAGAAGAAAGTTTAATTATATGGGCTGTCTAAAAATCAGTTACTAGAATATGGAAATCAAAATCTAAACCAACTGTATTTGAAGTACTGAATATTGTAAAAGAGATAAGAGAACAGGAAACTGAATCTTTAGAAAAGGGAAGCAGCAAATTACATAGAAATAAAAGAACTTTGTGGCAACAATAGATTCAAAATAATGTTTAACAGGAGAAGTAAGGTTTAAGGGAAGGCAGGAAATTTGCAATGTATGTAATGCTGGACTAAACAAGAGCTGTTTATAGGTCCATAGGTTAGTATAGGCTAACTGCCTTTGTGGGCCATTTTAAACCTAGCCAATTACTCAACGAGATAATCAAACCCTCTACCTTGTATCTACAAAGTAAACACCTTAACCATTATGCCAACCTCACTTGCTCACAAAGTGAAAAAAAAATAGGCATTTGTAAAAGACTTTAATAAAATAGTTAAAAAAGCAACTCTCTGAATCCTCTTGCAATTGCTTTAAAGACAATTGCTAACAACCAATACATGTACTCTTATATTTTATCATTCTGCTGATGATAATTGCCCAACTGGTGAAATTAAACTAATGTATGAATGTAAACACTGATGTAACTTGTTTACTATTGCAAATATTGTTGCCTTATGTCTGTTGTAAATAATCAGAGGTGCCGGAAGCTGTTGAAGACTGGGGGGAGGGGGCAGCGGAGGGTGAGAGGGGCACTTTGTGATCTAAAAAAGGGCATTTTTTAAAACTACTTACTATCACAACATAGGTTCACTTGGAAGACATTTTAAGCATAGCCAATTTTCCTTTTGGTGCTTGAATTAACATTTCCTGATTGGTCTTACCTATCCCATGGCTGATAACCGTATATTAGCCCTAGTGAGAATTAATGTGATCATACTATAGATAATTTGAGGGGACCCATGTAAGGGATGCAGCATTTAAAAACTGCCTCTATCCATTAGTGGCATGAGGGGCAATCCTGGAGTACATTTTCTATTACCCATCCTTAGATCCAAGTTGCATTTCAATATGGACAGGGATGAGCTTTGTTTTACTTGAATGGATAGTCTATTCTGGAACAGTGGTAGCCTCTGTGATATATATCCATCTCTCCACAACATTCAGTTTAGATACCTGGACTGAGTATTTCTGATGCCATTTGACTTGCTGATGTTCAGTAGGTCCATCTGTATTAGGTCAGAGGATGCCTTGTATGCCAGACACATCACCTCTAAGCACTCTGTAGGATACTGAGTATAGTGATAAATCTTTGAGGTGGTCCATGCAAGACCTATTGTTTAGGACTTGTATCCTTTTAGTAAGGTACCTCTGTGGGTATTCCAGTTGTTGCATGGGTCTGGACAGATACATGCCAAAGTGGCCATTATACAAAATAATTGACCTAATGAGGGCTTTGTAACGGGGACAATAACATCTCTGGATCTAGTCAAAATCAATTTGGTTATAAGCTGTGCAATATTGAAAGACTTTCTTATGACTCTGGGCACATGTTGGTCAAAAGTTAGGTCACTCTAAACACAAGTTCCCAAATGCCGAACAACTGGGTCCGTTCTCCAGGGACATTGTCAATTTAGCAGTTTCCTGGAGTAGATGACTTCCCAAAGGATACAATAATGTATTTCTTGGAGTTTAGTTTCAATTCATGATTCTGGCACCAGTTATTGTTTGGGACAAACCTTCCTGCATGGTGGATAAGTCATTTGGGGATTCGGTAACTGCTCCTAGCTTGTAGTCATCTCAAATTTAGTCAGCGAAAGTCCTTTGGTATTTCCTTCTACTTTTGAGATGTACATGCCAAACAGAAAAAGTCTCAGCACCAAAACCTGGGGGACTCCATTGGTGACTGGTCTCTTCCCCTATTTTGATTTGCATCTTGTGAGCAAGCATGCATGTATGCATTCTTTGATTCAACTTCCTGATTGTATTAAATTATATTCCTTGTATAATGCAGCACCACTTTTTAGAATGTGCTTTAAATTTGTAGTTTGAAATAGTCTTCTAGTAAGCGATGAAACACAATGTATGAACCAATAATGACAAAACTACCCATTTCAGAAAATTTCAACCATAAAAGGCCACTCAAACATCTGTCATTAGAATCCATCAATATCAGTAAATATGCAAAATCTCTGCATAAGTAAGTCATCTAAATAATTCCACTTTAAAGAGATCTGTAACTAATGAAGATGTTGCTGCTAGCAAACAACTTTACATTTCATTATTTCATCTACAAATAAAGTGCTTGTTGCCCTTGAAGAATAAATTGCCAATGCTACATTAAAAAAATGATAAGCTAGTAATTTTGCAATGAGGAATGGATGGCAAACTGATAACAGAAACATAGTTACTAGGTAACTCATTCAAAGGAGGACATTCATAGGACTGCTGCATCCACTCCCTTTAAAGTACAACAGAGTGCAGTATCAACGATCCATCTGCATACTGTGAGAGCAGAACCCACAGCCTTATGCATCAAAAGCAAGTATACTACCTGTTGTGCTACTAACAATGCAAACAACTTAGCATAAGTAGCACTAAACTTCTCTTCCCCTGAAGCTCTCAGCTCCTTGTAAAATCCACTTGTCACTCAACCAAATCTCTCAACTTCGCAGTACAGGAAAGCTGGAAAAAGCCAAAATTTATTTCGGGGGGGCAAGGACCCAAAACCAGGGACACATTTTAAATATTGTTTGTATAATCTTAGAAAGTTGCTAAAATAAAGTGTTTTGTGTTAACATGTGTTTCCTGAAAGATAGGAAGACTGAAACTTAAAGGGCTATCATTATTTAGTGAATTCAGTTCTCACTGATTTGCCAGAAAACCACAAATTTTAAGAGGAACAGACTGAAAGTATGAGCCAAATATTCTGTGAAAATCTGGACAGTTGAGAGCTATGGACTCAACTCCCTGATTCACAAGTGGTGTTATGGGTAGAAAATTCAGGCTCTTGAGCCTGAGTAACACTAACAACCAAGAATACCTAAGTTGGGTATTTTACACACATGCACACACACAGGGGAGCGCCATAACTCCTGCAAATAAAAGAACAAACTCTACTTACTGGCAAGACTCTGGCTCTGGCAGCACCAACAGAACAGCAGCAGCATAACTCCTGTAACACAGAGCAATAAGAGAAAAAGAACAGCCAGTTTAGTTAGTTTAACTTCCACTCACAAATCCACATTAGCGTGAACTCCTTTATTATTTTTTTCTGACAGGTCTTGCAGCTGTAAATGTGTGGGGGGGTGCTCCCCCTACCCCTGGCTCTATGGTTCCAGCACCCATGTAAATAATGCATATGTAACAATGCTAATGTTTAACTGTCCCAAAAAGGGTCAGCTGACAAGTTCATACAGTTTGTCATCAAATAGTAATAAATAAATAAATGTTAATTGTTAAAAAGCAATCCTAACCACAACATGGGATTGACCCATGAATTCCATTCACAGACAAATGTTCTTAATAATAAAACAAACACTGTAATGAACAGTAACAGCATTTAGTTGAAAGTGAGAAGTCTAAGTGTTAGCAGCTGAAATAAAATGCATCACTACAAGAGCACCTACAGATCTACATTTTGCTGTTATAACTGTGTTCCACAGTTTGTCAGCAGTTAAAATAAAGTGTGTCATTTAAAAAATGATGACTATATATATATATATATATATATATATATATATATATATATATATATATATTGGTATTACAGTGCTCTTATAAACAAAACAAGCAGCCTATTGTATACCTGCTTACTTGTAATGCTTAACCACTGACCTCTGAATAGCAATATTTGTCCATTAAGGTTACAAGCTCCATCTTGTCCAGTTCTTCATTTATCTACTACTTGTCTCCACAGTCTGTCTAAAATAGCTCTCTTTCATCTGCATTTATCATTGTTAGGACTGTGCTCTCTTCCTGCTTTAAGACCTTGGCTACTCATCTCCAAACTAGCAGTGTCATTACTTCCCTGTATAGTGATTTCTTTCCTGGCTTTGACACAGGCCTGTTCCACTTCACAAACCCGCATGCACCTATCGCCTTCTGTCATTTGAATGCTTTTTCTTTTTCCTCTGTAACCTATTTTGACATCCCTGCTGATGTCCTCCTTCCCCACTTGGGCCAACACCTGTACATATGTTTTAGGATACAGGCTTTGCATACTCCAGTTCTCATCATTCCCTTATTATTTACTTTCCCATTTGGTTACATAATACCTTTTAAGAGTACAACATTGTTCCTCATGTCTACCATATTCCACCTGAGGTGAGCCATACTTTGGAATGGTAACCTTTGGCTAATAGAGATCTTATCACCACATAATGATCTCTGACTTACCTTGTCAGAATTTAATCTAAAAAGCTGTTTGCTTGGTGCTGTCCTGAATTAGGTGAAGAGATTATTCTTAATCTAAAAATAATGTCAGGAGCCCTTCCCTTTCTAAAACTGTACTAAGAACTGACCACTCTGCATGAAGAACACGGAGATAGTACAATTGTGTAAGAATTTATAATAGTATATTTTCAAGATCACTGTTGTCACTATTACGAGGACTTCAACCACAGAAGGCCCAATGTCTAGCCTGGCTTCCAGAATTCAGAAACCTTCCCCCTCCAGACCAGGCAAGTGTCTGTTCCTTAGGGATATCTATACATTCCCTGTATAAAGCACACATCTGCCTGTGTCATTTTAGAGTTTTCTTTTTCAGGAAGCCAGCAGAATATCTACCCTACCTGTTCCCAAGCAAGGCCCTAAGGTTCTTAACCAAACAGTAACACATGTGGACATTCTCTGGTCCAGGCTATTGAAGAAACAGGGCTATTTATTTATTCATATACATACATATGCATGCATGTATGCATGCATGTACATCTTTATTGACTGGGTGGATGAGTAGTTCTGGGTGCAAAGCACTGTTACAGTATAGTACAGTAAATAATACATCAATAACAGTTATTAACATATGAACACGTAAATATCAGACTAATAAAAACAGAGGTGGAGAATACTGCAGGCCATATTCTGAATCTAAAGCACTACAATGAAACAACCAATTATATGACAGTCCCATACAAACAGAGGTAGAGAATACTGAAAGCCAATTTACATAATTACTAAAGTTCCGCTGTGGCGACCCCTAACCGGGAAAAGCCGAAAGGCAAACAACAACTAAAATGAAACTAATAATATTCATTCATTTACAATCACAAAAATGCAATGGAAACAAAAGAGCTGCACAATCTCTAAATATAAGTTTCTACTTCCCATTTTCTAAGTTTGCTATAAAGAAAACATATGTAATACATAATGTACGTAAATAAAAAAAATTTAATATGGCTTGTTTTCTTTTCTAATAATGTATGTGCGCCTATGTCTTAAGCTATAATTTAATAAAGGTGTTAAAAAAGAAAGCTGTTGCTTGCATAGAAAAATTTGTATTAACAATTGTTGATACTCATTTTTTTTTTCATTGAAATCATACATAACTCTTAATTGATTATCAGAAGACAGATGGGAAGGGTATATAGGAACATTCTCATCCATGGGAAAGAAAAGACATTTGTCTTTCTAGGCCTTTTTGTGAGGTGTCAAGAAGTATAATTTGTGAATTTGTTTAACTGTCTGTTGAGACTGGAGGCAAACGGATCTATTTGGGGAATTCCCTGCAAGTGAATAATCTCTTGGAAGACCTCTAGGTGCAGCATCCATTTGTGAAGTTTGTCCTGGATTTGCTCAAAGAGTCTGTCACTGTGTTCTGCCTTGAAGGAATATACGAAGCCTGAAGGGGAAAGATTGTTTTGAGTTGTAATTTTCCAGGCTATCTTGGCTAGTCCTCATAGCGGGTATATCCTGGTCCTCTCTTGTTTATGTACCACATTACTATGGTATTGTCTGTGATTACCAAAAGAAGGCATGGAGTACACAGTTAATTCAAAGTTCTTAATGCATTTATCAAGGTCATCATTTCTTTGATATTTATGTGCTTTTCTTGAAGTGATGGTCAGAAACTCTTTGCATTTTCCTCCTTGGATATTGCTTCTCATGCAAAGTCTGATGCATCTATTGTTGCAGACTGAAAAGAGGAGTGTGGCAAAAGATGACCTAGATTCACCAAGGCCTGATTCACCTACTATGATAGCTCCTTTCTGACAAAAATCTAGCACCAGCACAGGAAATGATGCAGGATACTAGTGCTGAGTCCACAATGACTTGAGGAACCATTGTAATTTTCACATAAGTAGTCTGGCTTGTGGAATCATCAGGATGACATAAGCTGTGTATTTTAGAAGCCTAAGAGACTCCTTTATAGTTGTCGCAGTTTAGTTTGAACTCTAGGAACTGGAGATGATAGAATGCACCCTTTTCTAGAGGAAGATAAGCCATCATAAGGAATGTGTCCAGAAGGCATATGAGAAAAATCAGTCTGCGAGAAGAAAAAAGAGAAGATTTTTCCTAACCAGGATGGAAACCTAGGTTTTGAAACTGATTCATGACAAAAATATGTTATCTTTGTCAATTCTATAAAGACTCTGCAAACAAACTAACTAACTAACTAACTTACTAACTAACTAACTAAACAAACAAATAAATAAATAATGCAATCATCCAAGCAGGGAAAATTAGATTCCCTAAAGCCTGCAATAAGCAATCATTAGAGCTAAACATTTTGTGAATACCCCCTGGAGCTGTGGAAAGCCCAACAGTTAAAGATTAAAATTGAAAATGGAAACCAGATACAAAAAACATAAATAGGGTCTGAAGGATCTGTGAACAGAATATGATGAGAGGTTCTTTGAGATCCAGAGTTACCGAGAAGCAAAGATGATGTATTAAGGGAAAAGTAGTCTGAAGGTGAACATTTTGAACTTTGTAACTTTTATGAACAGATTAAGAAGAGACAGATCCAACACAAGTCTCCAGGTTCGATCTTTTTTGGGGTACTAGAAATACTCTGGAATAAAACCCTTTACCTTGTTGAGATTTTGGAACTAGTTCTATGATGCCTTAGGATAACATGTGATAGAACAGGAGGACACAGATGAGTCTGATTTTGTGTGTCTGGAGGAACTTCTAGGTTTGGAGGGAAAGCATTCCATTTCCACCTCTATCTCTTTTGAATTATTCCAGTACCTAGGAATCTGATGTGATTTGATTCCAAGGAGGGAAACTGAATGAGAAAGATTGTTTGCTAGATTGTGTAGATAACCAGAGTGGTACTGGGATGGCTGGGTAGACAGTCATGCATTTTTGTTTGAGTGAAGTGGAGGTTGGGTTTCACACCCCTTTTTCTTTTTATCCCCTTGCCACTTTTTCTTAAATTGTTTGCAAGTTTTATTTTTTATTTATTTATTTATTTGTTTTACTGGAACCAGGACTGCAGGGATACTTCCTGTTGTATTTTGGTATTGGGAACTGAAAATCTGCTTAAGCCCTTGGATACATTTCCCTCTTTCATCAAGACATTTTAAAATGTCATATGAGGATGATCCAAATAACATGTATTTGCTCAAGTCAGCAATAAGGATCTGTGCCTTTACATTTTCAGGAAGTTTCACAGTCTCAGGCTAGCATACCTGCTCATAACAGAACCCATGATAGCCACCCAGGAAGCTGAATCAGCTGCATCATATGCACATTTAATGGTATGTTTGGTTACTTGAGACACCACCGAAATCATGTCTTACTCATGTCTACAAAGGTTGCAAGCAGAAATTTAGCCATATGAGCCTGACAGTTTATTGTTCTAAAGGCTAGGGTAGAAGATGTATAGACGTTTTTTACCATATACATCAAAAGCTCTCCTATCCTTGTCTGGTGGAATTGGATTAGTAATGGTTAATAGCTTATAAATGGAGTTTTTAGTCAAATAAACTACAGCAGAATCTGCAAGAGGATTATAAAAGAGGAATTTGTGAGTCTGAGGTACTATATAAAGCCTATCAAGCATTTTGGGTGCAGGTCTTTGACTATACAAAGAAACGGATGCAGATTGGAAAGTATTGACAAGAGAAATTGCAACAAACTCTGGAGTATCCACCTGAGGGAGTTTGTATTACCTCATTTGTGTGCCTGATATTTATTTTTCTTCCCACTGGAAGAGGTCATTCATTTTGGCAGTTGCAACAGAAAATAATGTTTCTTCTACAGGACAATCTGAGGAAGTATTCTCCTCAGTTTCTGAATCCAAAGAAGCTAAAGAAGATAATTGGGAATCGCAGTCCAGGCCCTCCTCTTTTACCTCTGCTATGGAGTAACCACCTGACGGAAACAGAGACCTTTCTGTTTTTAAATGTGAAGAAGCAGGCAAGGAAGACTGTAATGAATGGAAGGCTCAGAAAAACTGAACCACTCTTTTTAACTTATTTTGCAGAAGGGGATAGAAGGTGGAGAAATATATTGTTTTATTTTCTTTTTTTAGTGTCTGTAAAGTTATAGACTTAGAAATATTGCATGGCCAAACTTTAATTACCAAGCCTGCTACCTCATCCCAAACCGACAATTGAAGGATTCCATCCAGCTCTTCTGAAAGTACAATGCAGGGTTCTCTCTTCTTGGCCATAACTGTACCACTGTTTTTTGAAGATGTCTGGACCCTTAGTGGCATCCCTCAGAGCAGCACCAGAGGGATCAGGAACATCTAACAGACTGTCCAAGGACTCTGACAAGGTTACATTGGAGTCACCTGTTGTAGACTGGTGAAGACAGGCCAAAGGCACAACTGCTACAGAGACCTCTTTTGCAGATATTTTTTCTTTGGTGTCAGAAGGGGGACATCTGAGAAGTCAAGCTAGAATCCACAAACAAATGAGTAAGAGCCTTCAACCACTGATTTTTAAGAACATTTTTAAGACCCTTAAGTCAACTTTGGAACATCTTTGGGATAAATGACAAGCAAATATGACAGGAGTAGACACTGAATATCTCTCCAAAAAATCAGGCTATGTGGGAATCTTTATAGGGCATCTGTCTTCAACATAGACATTTCCTATTTTTCCTAAACAGAAAAAAAGTTTCTCACAGCACTTATTCCGAAAGGAAGGAAGGAAAATACCTTAGGGGTACCTATCAGCCCAAAAGCTGAACAAGCCAAAACTCTGAAGACACAGAAAAGAGCACTTTCAAGATGTTTTAAAACAAAAACTGAGAAACTACAGCGAGAGATATTATCAACTTGAGTAAAATTCAGTTACTGGCTAGTAAGTGCACTGTCAGGATGCCTGCAAAGAAGAAACTGAGAGAGCCTGAAAGAATTCAGCTAGAAAAGGTGATGAGAAAATATACTGACTGGGAAGAATTATGCAGTTGTTCAGCAAAAAGTAGTTCAAGCTCCAGCTTTGGTGCAAGACATGGCTTCTTGTACTCTAAAGGAAAAGATAAATCAAATGTGCTCAGAGCTGATTAAAATAAAACATTGAAGGAGTATATCAACTCAAATAACAAAAGGCTTGAGAAAATGGAAGAATTTTTAAACAGATATTCAGATTAGTTGATAACACTGCAAAAATCAAAGGATGAAATGAAAAAAGGCTGAGTATGAGACTGTTCAAGAAGATATGTTTCAAAAATGTCAGAATTAGAGGACAGAGCATGTAGAGAAAATTGGAGATTTTCTGCTGTACCTGAGAAGCTAGAAGGAACAGACTGTATTAATTTTATGAAGGTATAAATAGTCAATTGGACTGGTATTCCACAGCAGAAACTGTTAATTGAAAGTGCACACCATGTGTATGCTCCAAATCTGGCCGTGAAACAGCAACCAAGACCTTCATTAGTAAAGATGCAAACCTGCCAACAGAAAAAGTTGATCCTGACAAAACTGTGATGAAAGGACAAGTAATACACAAACCATTAGCCTGCCCATCTCTTACCCCTTTAATCAATATAATTTTCCCTAAAAGAACTCTCAGATCATAATACAAACAACTTCTCACCATAAATAAGCCAAACAAATCCCATAGACAAAGCCTATACTTGCACTCAATAGCAAAAAAAATGGAACTCCCTACCTCTAACCACAAGAACTATTTCTAACCTGCCCACCTTTAAATGCTCCCTAAAAGAATACTTTATGAAATCATGGACCTATTCCTGTGCCAATCCTGGCTGAACTTACTCACTATACTTTACTCAAGCCCCTTCAAATTAAGTCACACCTCACAACTCTCTCCAACCCGCTACTTCACTAATTTATTTTGTTTTTTCCACTACCTTACCATATCCACTTTCTCTATGCAGATCTTTCCTATACCTCTTTCTCTTTCCTCTCTACTCACATAAACTACCTGAAGACATCCTACCTTGCACCCTTCTTATAATCTTCTTTTCTCTCCATCCTTGCTTCCTTCTATAACCCTAATATGAACACCCTCTATCACACTAAGACATCACTCAATTTATTCTCACTGTCTCTAAGTATGTGATCTCTAATATCTTTTTTAAATATCTTATTAGAATTGTCCTGAGTCTCATTTATCACATACTAATCACTACTGAGTTTTTCTTCAAATATTTTCTCCAACTCATGTTATTGTTTTTCATTGCACCTACTATGAAACATATGCTCTATGTTTTTCTCATTGCAACATTTTTAACTACTCTGTTTTGTAGTATTACATGATACTTTGCCATTTAAAAAAATCTGTAATTGATTTTTGATAGATTGTGATTGTGGAGCTTTTCTCCTCACGGCCTCCACTGAAAATGGACACCTTTTGGCCCAGTTGGACTTTCCCAGTAAAGAAATGTCAAATAAATAAAATAAATATTGAAAGTTGGAGCCAGTAGAGTATTGTGGAAAATGATTCTTAACTATACACCAGGCAGAAGAGAAACAGATTTATTCCAGTAATTAGGGAATGCCGAGAGGCAGGTGTGAAATTCAAACTGCTGTATCCAGCTGTCTTCAGAATATTTTTTTCCTGGAGGATCAAAGTCATTTTTTTATGCAGAGCAGGCTAAGGAGGAAATGCATGAGTCTGTCCAACAAAAAATGAGCCATTAAGTAGAAGGTGTACTCTGCTTCTTATTCTTCTGATAATAAAGCACATGGAGAAACTTTGCCACTGAAACATTTTCCACATTTCCAAAGGAAAATGTTTTAGAGACAGAAAAGTATAACAGATGACCAGAAGAATCTGGAGTATCAAGGAAGTGAACAGAAATCTGGAGTTGGGAGATGGGGATGAACAGGAAGGAGACAGGCAATGTGGCAATTAGTGAATAAATGTGAGACTGCAAAGCATCAGTCACATTTGTGAAATATGTCTGTATAAGAATAAGTGGAAAGAGTGGGCTTTTGTTGACTTAATTAAACTTGTGAGGAACTGAAATGCATTTCCTGCACTTCATGTTATTAATGTTTAGAAGGACTCTGAGGGTACAGGAAGAGGAAGGAATAAAGGCAACTATAAGTAAGACAAATTTATTTTCTTAACAGTATTTCTATGAAACTTTTCACAACACAAATCGCATATTTTATACTAAAGTATTTTTAGCTGTTCTTGTATGTGGTAAAGTTATTAAAGTAAATAGATGTCTTTTTTTTCTTCCTCTTCTCTTTCTTTTTACTTTTTTGGCACTAAGAAATGTAAGTATTACCATGAAAAAGAGAAGAAAAGCCAGACAAAAGAATGCTTAAGTTAATAGGCTGTAATCTTGGAATCTTGAGGAGGGAGATGGAGTGTAAAAGTACATAGATCATAATATACGTAGAGCTGATATGTTTTCTATTACTTTTGAATAGGCAAATATCTGGATTAAGACCCTTGGCTTAATCTAATAATAAATTTTAAGTGGAAAAAAGTAAACATGGGAACACTGAATATAATGAAAGTTTTTTATTTAGCAATACATGCTTCAGTTTGGCATTCAGGCTGCAAATGGGGATTACATTTTTCCTCTTTCTCTTACTTTTCCATTGAGGCAAGTTGATAATAGGGCAATAAAACACAGAACATTGGTTTCTTCATGGCTAACAATTAATGATTCCTAAAGTATGCAAGTAGTTTTCACATCTGGCGGGGGTAGGGGAATAAACATGAAAAAGACCAGACACCAATTATTGTAAGTAGAAACACAGGCAATAACATGCATCTTAGCATGAATAACTGCAATTTCTGGTCAACTAGGGCCTGTGTCAGCTGCTTTCTATTTGGTAAAAATGTTTCTATTAGCAGGGTTAAACATCATTACTTGAAGATGTATATAGTTATGTGTGTTTGTATCAAGTGAATAGGTTATAGGGATGTGTTTTTTGTTAGGGTTTTTATTGAAACAAAAAATCTTGTAAAATGTGACATGGGTTCCAATACTGATGATAAGAAAAAACTGTATAAAGGATTAACATGCCAAATATTGGTGGATGCATGTATCACAAAAGCTGGAATTAGATATTTTAAAAAGCTTCCATATGTAACAGGTAGAAATAATGACTTCTTACAATAATGGCAACACTTTCTATATTATCTTGGAATGTCAATGCTCTCATAGGTATAGACAAAAAAGAAAGAATATTAACTATATTAAGAAAGACAAACTGCAAATAGCAATGCTACAGGAGACACATTTGGAAAGATCTGAGACTGTAAATTTGATAAAGTATTTCAGGATGGATATTCTGCAGAAGATCGGGGACAAAGGAAAAGAAGAGTGCTTAGTAATTGCTAGAGGAGCTCCAGTAGTGGCAGAAGAGGAAAAAAGATAATAATAAAAGATTTATAGTAGTAAGGGGCTACTGTCAATGGATGAGAATTACACTGACATATATTTATATTTCACCCAAAACTGCCATTTTGGAGCTTTAAAAAATTGGGAGAAATAATTAGCTTTCATTAGGGAATATTGCTTATAGGTGGTGATTGGAATTTGATTTGCTAAAATGAGGATGCATCTGGGGGCCTAAAAGGGAAATATAACAAAAGAGGGGCAATTTCTGAAGAAATATACAAAAATATTTGATATGAAAGATATTAATTCAGTAGCAGGAACTCAGAGAGAATTTACACATTCTTCCCCAATGTACAATAACAGGCTAGACTTGATAGAAATTATATTTCACAGGAACATGCCCATTTAATTGAGAACTTTGATATACATCCAATAACTATTTCAAATCATGCAGCAATAATCAGTAAGATAAAAAGGAAGGGTAATGAAGTAAAGATGAGACACTGGTGATTCCCCATTTACATGTTAAAAAAGAGGAATTTAAGGAATGAGTAGTGAAAATTATCCATTAGGGAAGACAGAAAGTACTCCAAAAATTATAGCTAGTGAGTGGGATAACATGAAAGTGGAGTTTAAAAGCCAGGTAGAAATAAAAGCAAAATCTGGTAAAGAAGCAATAAGAATTATTTAGAGGTTCTGACAAAGGTTAAAGTATTAGAAAATAAGGGGAATCTCACAAGACAATAGAAGTTGCAATTGGAGAGTGCTAAATAAAAAATAAAGAATACCAGGATAATATGTAAGAGTTCAGAAAAAAATGCTGTCAAGCAACTATTTTTTGATAATAACTCCAGAGCACAAAAACCTTTGCTACAACGACTTAGGCAATAGAAAGTAGAAAGGATTATTTCCAAACATGCGGTGGTGGTGCTGCGGTAGTGTTGTCGCCTCACAGTAAGACGTTGTCCTGTTCGATTCTCAGCTAAAGCTTCTTCTGTGTGGAGACATGCGTGAATGGGCATACCTTCGTTGAAGGTTGTGCATCAGGGCTGGCAACTTGGCACATAAAAATCTACTGCCAATCATTAGCGGACCGGAGTTCCGCTGTGGCGACCCCTAACTGGGAAAAGCCGAAAGACACAACAAGGGAGCCTATAATAAGAAAAATAACCAGAGATCTCGTAGAGGTATTAGATATATTTTGAAAGTTTTATGAAGATTTGTATAAATCAGAGAAGTGGGGAAATCAAGAAAAAACACAAATGCAAATATTTATGAAAGACTTAAATATGCCAAGGTTAGAAGTAGATAAGACTCAATAAGTAACAGTGAAGATAGAAGGATATGAGATAAAAATGGTGAAGTATAAGCAATCTACAGGAAAGTCTCCAGGAATAGATGGAATTCTAGTGAATGTTTGGAAGTTAGGAGGGAAGAAAGCGATAAAAACCTAGAAGGTTTTATTTAACGGTTTATTTTAAAGGAAGGGGGGCACCAACATCCTGGAAGAAAGCAGTGGTGGCTGTAATACCTAAAGACAGTAAAGACTCATTTGATCTAGCTTCATATAGGCTGATTTGAATTCTAATCCATGATTATAAGGTGTTTGTCTATAATGGCTAAAAGAATGGCAAAAGTGATGCCAAAATTGATAGACATGGACCAATGTGGTTGTGTATAGGAGGCAAACATTTGGCAACATAAACAGAACAATGATAATACTGAGGGAAGAGGAATGTAAGAACATATTGTTGTTATTTGTCAGTCTTGATGCAGAGAAAGCATTTGGCAGAGTAAGCTGGGATTTTATGAGTAAGCAATGGAAGCATTTGCATTTCCTGATACAATGTTGTTGTTGTCTTTTGGCTTTTCCTGGTTAGGGGTCGCCACAGCAGAACTCAATAAAGTTAACTTGAAGGATATATGAGGGATTGGAGGCAAAAATCATATTGTGAGGGGTCCTCTCTAATAAGTTGTGTCTTAGCTGAAGAACCAGTCAGATGGTGTGTCCTCTTTCCCCTTTGTTATTTGTGTTATATTTAGAACCACTGGCAAAGAAAATTAATGGGTACACTGTCCAAGAAAAAGTTAGCTTTATTTGCAGATGGTATTATTTTGTAACTGATGGAACCAGAAATGGACATCTCAGTGTTTTTGGAATATTCTGAAACAGTTCTATTTATTTATTTATTTTCGGGATATAACATTAATGAAGATAAAACAAAGGCTATGGCTTTAAACTATGTACCCACACATTAATTTTTTCAGCAATACCTATATTTAATGGGACATTATAAAATTAAGTGTTTAGGAGTATGGATTAAAAAGGACTCAGTTATAGCAGGTAAGGATATCTGGGAAGAGACTAAACAAAAGATAATACAAAAACTGAGAAACTGGAAGCTCTTGCCTATGGATATGGATAACAAGATACAAGCCGTAAAAATATTTTAGCCCCTTTCATTTTGTACATGTCAGGCATATTTTTATCAACCAGAGGAGTTGTGGATAGTAATTAATAAAGAGTTGAAATGTATTATTTGGGAGGGGGAGAGGGCAAGAATCAAGTGGGATAATTTGGTCTTCCAACAGAACAAATAGCTTTAGGTTTACCTGATTTGAAGGGATATTTTAGAGCTATACAGTTAAGGCTCTCATACATAACACAAGCAGAAAGCTACTTTTCAAAGTGGAAAGGGATGATGATGAAGCAGGGGGGGTAATTCAAAAAATAAGGAAAGAATGGGATTTTGGGCAAATATCCTTAAGGAGAATACCAACAGTCATACAGAATATTATATTCATAAAGTAGCAGAACATTTACTAAGAGCAAAACCAACACAGGAGTGGAGAAAGGAGATTTTCCCAATAGGGATGACTTGAATTAGGGGTACAGAGTACAGAGAATAAACAAGAGTGGGTTGGAATTTATTGGAGGAAACTGGCAAAGGAACCAAGGTATTGAAAACAAAAAAAAAATTACAGAAGGCAAGGTAATGGCATAGGAAGAAGCCAAGAAGACATTTGAATTAAAGGCTAGCAACTGCCTTCACTATCAGGGATTGCTATCAGAGTATAGACAGAGAAAAAGGGATAGGGGAATCTTAAATGAAAGACCTGCACTGGCTGAGTTTTTTATTGAATCTAGAACAGACACTGCTGCTAAAAAAGGAAAATTAGTAGGGCATATAAATTATTGCACGACAACTACAGGAATCAATCAGAAGAGTTTACAACGGCTTGGGAAGAGAGATTAGATATGCAATTCAAAAATAAACAATGAGACGACATATGTTTGGCTCCAAAATATGCAACAAAGTCTAGAAGATTTAGGATTTTTGCTTTGAAGTGTTTGCATATATACTTTTTACCTCAAACAGACGCCAAAGAAATTTTCCTCAGGTAGATGGCAAATGTTGGAGTTGTGATGGGGAAGAAATAGGTAACTGGAGACATATGTTTTAGGAGTGTAATGAGATGGCAAGCTTTAAAAAATCCCTATAGAATACTCTGTCAGGAATACTGGGCAAGCAAATGAGTATAACTAAGGAAATTATTTTTTGAGTTGGGATACAGTGCCTGAATTGCCTAGAAACAGTAAAGCTTTGTTATATTTAATTCTGGTAGCTGCCAAAAAAACAATTACTAGAAAATGGAAATCAAAATCTACACCAACTATACTTGAAGTAGTGAACAATGTAACTGAGATTTGGGGTCTTTAGAAAAAAGGTAGGAGTAAATTGCAAATAAAAAATGGAAATTTTGGGAACAATATATGCAGAACAATGTTTTAGAGGAGGAATTAGGTTTAAGAGAAGACAGGAATTGAATCATTTATGTAATGTGGCTTAGATTATATATTACATATATTGTTATATATCCTATAATGTTTGTATATATGAACTTGTTAATGTGGTTTGATTATTTTGATATAAATGCAAGTTTGCCTGCATCTTAAGTGATAATTCAGTAAAAGTGTTTTAAAAAAGAAGACACAGAGAAGAAAGAGTCTGACTGAAATCTTAAAAGGTAAGAAAGTTCTGATTTTTAGTACCTGTGCTTTCTCGAACATGCAGTGGAAAGCACCCAAAAGCTTTTGTATATTAGTCAGACATCTGATCTTTGGCAAAATATGTATCCTATATCTTTACGATATTGCAACAGTAATCTAATGATGAATATTAACAAAAAACATCTTTGCTGATGACACAAAGGTAAGAGCAGCACTAGAAGATGGATAACCTGAAGACCTGATTAGGCTAACCAGGTGGACTCTAAGTTGGCAGCTGACGTTCACCACAGAGGAATGTGAATTATTACACATGGGCTACAACAATCCCTTTGTGAAGTATCAGGTGGGGAAGAGGCATTGATGGCAATAAAGTAGGAAAATGGTCTGGGGGTGCTTATAACTCCTTGACTGACCCATCATGTTCACAGTAATTGGGCCATAACAACAGCAAGTAGAACACATGAATGTGTCATCATAAGACAGACTCCAGTAACAAAGATATAATGCTCTGCTCTACTGTCACTAGTTAGGTCACAAATTGAGCACAGAATGCAGTTCTACAGGTCAAAAAGGAGAGTGCATCAGGTTGCTTGACAGTGTCCGAACACAAAGTCACCTAAAGAGTACATGAAGTAGGAGAAAGCATATGACCAGAGACTAGAAGAGCTGGAGTTTTCAGAAGAGACCAAAAGAATCAGGAGCAGGAAATTGATACACAATATTACATCAGGGAGATTTGAAGAGATCACCAAGTGGGCACAGGCAGCGGATTGTAGGGACCAACTACATTAGTGATCTGTGAGAATTATTATTCACAGAGTGGGTTGTAGATCCAGGGAGTGGAATTCTGTAATGGATGGAGGGAGGAGAATTAAACCATAAATGCATTTGAAAAATGATGGCACCACTGGAGAAAAAGTACATTGGAACAGAGGGATGGGAGGATAGTAGAGTTTTAAATGCACATACAAGGTAAGTGTGACAGTCCAAATATTTCCCTCTGCCCTCAAATAAATACAATATAAAGCTGAAAAATATGGGAAAAGACTTCAATGGGGACAGAGAGCAACCTGAGGTCCTTAAATATATCTCAGCATCTGTCTTCATAAATCTGGAATGGATGGAGTATACTCTAAAATTCTCAAAAAATGGCTACATTTTTGGCAAAACCATTAAGAGTCACATTTAAAAGGTCACTGGTCAGTGAGATAACTCTGTAAAGACTGGAAGATGAATATTGGAGTGTTACTTCATAAAGAGAATGGTAAACCTGACCTAAAGAACTACAGACTAGTGAGCCTGGTCTCAACAGCCTGAAGAGCAATGGAGAAAATATTCAGGGAAGGAGCCCTGATATTTCTGGAGAACTGCAAACTACAGGTCACAAACCAGTATGGATATGTAGTTAGGCAATTTTGCTAAGTAAAACTGATCTCATTATAAAGTTGGATTACCTTGAAGATGGACAATAAAGCCCAGCTGACATAATCTGCTTTGACTTCAGCAATGCTTTCAACTCAGTGATGTGCACAAGGCAATTAGGCTAGCTAAAGGGTCTGTGAAATAGGTATAAAATGATAAAATGAGTAAAACATTGACTAGAAGGACACAGACGGTGGCAGTAAAGGGGATTCTGCTGAGGGATAGAGAGATAAGCATTGGTATACCTCCAGCACTGGTCTTGAGCCAGGTGGTGTTCAGTGTGTTTGTTTTAGGCACAGTAATGGACATCACAAACAGAATCAGCTTCCCTGTAGCACAGTGAGATAAAGCCTGACTATAAACAAATGATCTGGGCTCAACCAGTGGCTCTGGAAAAGGAAGGACTGAGGTGGGAGAGAATAGAAGTGAGCAGTTTTGCCAGTTTGGCTATCACGGGGAGGGAAGATTGTGTCCTCAGTATACCACTGACCTTAGACAGATGGCTGAGGTAGTACAGGTAGTAGATACTGGGTGGGTGATGCTTACCAAACATAAGCCAGGATTTCCCCCTGAGGTTATGTGGAGGCAAGTAGATAGAGCTATCCTAGACAAGCGGCACTAGCTTAGTCACTAAACACAGACAGGGTGGGAGTTAGGTAGTGGAGGGAGTCCACTTGATTGGCAGGCTGACATGCTTCCTCATGCCTGACTTACCTCCTGAGGGGAACAAATGCATTGAAGAGTCTGTTTTACCTTATAAAGGAAATGACTGGGCCATAAAGTATTCACCCTGAACAAATAGGCCTGTGTCTTTCCATAAGAGGATCAGACAATACAAAAGGGTGCTGGGAGAGGGACATTATGCAGATCATTAAAAAAAAGAAAGAAAAAAAGAAAAAAAATCAGTTTCTTTACAGATAACACAAAGATTTGAAAGATAACAGCATATTGAAGGATCTCAATCAACCAATGAATGGACAGACAAGTAGTTGCTAAGGTGCAATGCAGAAAAATGTAAAGTCCTACAAATGGATAATAACCTAGGGTAGAATACAGATGAGCAGAGTACAGGTGATACATACAAATCAAGAAGAGTATTTAAGGGTGGTTAAAACAGATCAAATGAATCACAAAATACAAAGCAGAAAGGTTTGATAATGCCAAGAGAATGCTAAGCTATATCTTTACTGGGGAATTGATTCTAGGTACAAAGAAGTTAGCGTCCAGCAGTATCAGTCATGGGTCCAGCAATAACTGGGTCTATATCAGAACATCAAAGTTTTAAAACTTTGAATGTTCTAATATCGACCCGTTTTAATCGAACACTAAAAATAGTGAAGCTGCAGAACACCGAATTCTTTCCTAGGGAAAGAATTTGGTTGGCCGGTTCTGTGGCCTCGCCATTTTCAGCGCTGTGGTGGAGATTTACGGGTCGGGTTCAAGTAAGTGTGCGATTGTGTGGTTGTTAGGATTAGGGTGCGGGTTAGGTGAGTTAGGGTTAGGGCGCGGGTTAGGTGAATTAGATTTAGGGGCAGGTTAAGTGAGTTAGGGTTACGGCGTGGGTTAGGTGAGTGTGCGATAGTGACGGACCTTAGGGTTAGGGTTTTAGTTAAGGTAAGTCGATAGTAGTGTATGTATAGTTTTGTGTAGGATTAGTTGTAGGATTATAAGTGTATGTGTGTGTATTGATTTTTTTTAGGTGTGCTTGTGTTTCGGAATAGCGAATTTTTTTCCCCCCAAGGAAAAAATTTGCTGTTCTGAATGTTCAGTATTATGTAGTTTAGATAGTTTAGGTTTGATGAAATAGTGTTTGCTATTTTCATCTTTCGATAACGTGATATAAACGCCAATAACTAGCCTACAGCTCATAGTAATGAAGGCCATATAAAGAAAGGGACGTTGTTCACTGGAGGAATATCATAGTAATGCAACCAAAATGGGCTGCAGGAAAGTACGGTTGTGTATGTAAACTTACCATAATAGCTGATGTTCAAATGATCACTGCTGCAGTAGCCTAATCTATACAAGTTATATTTTGCATAGGATATAACAGCTGTCCAGCTTTCAAAGCTTCAGGCCACCTTCCATGTATCCAAGCTGTTAGTCAGTTTGAGCTGAGCTGACTAAAAAGACAGGTTTGGGCACCAAGCCCCTCAGAGCTTTTATACTAATTGACAAAGGGAGGCTAAGCCCTGAGAGGACATTGCAAAAGAAAAAAAGTGCATGTCCACACCCTGGCATACAAAACACATACAAAAAGAAGGGGGTGGAGGAAGGGACTGGCTACTACAACAGTAAACATTCAAGCATCTAGTGTTATGGTAAGTTTATTTACACAACTGTACTATTTCTTCTTATTGATCACTGCTGTAGCAGCCTAAGCTATATAGATAGATTACCATTGCATCAAATAACTGGGAGGGGGAAGAGGAAAAGTCCGGGAGTCCCTGGAAAATGATGTTAGCAAAGCCTGTCCTAGACCTCGAGAAGGACTCTAGTTTATATTGCTTTGTAAAAGTGCACAGAGGACCAAGTTGCTGCTTCTAGAATACTTCTAGAGTGAAAACCAATTCCAAAAAACCATAGATGAAGAAACGACCCTGGTAGAGTGAGCCTTGATCCTGCCTGGAACAGATTTGTTGTGGTGGGAATAACAAAAGGTAATAGCCTAAGACAACTGTAGAACAGTGATTGTTTGTACCTTGACAGTTACTGTAGTTTAAGTAAGCACGTGGGGGGCAGTATTACACAAGTTTAGTTACGTGTAAGTCTTACATGTGCATGCAGATGGATCCATGTTGGGTGTACAACAAACCATTGATAACTTACATTTACTAGCTCCACTCATCATTCAACATGGTGTCAGAAGTGGGATGCTAACTAAATACCATCCGAGTTTAACAAGTGCCTGAAGTGCAAAAGGTAAATGAATATATATTGACTAATAAAAATAAAAAAGCAACCACTGCCACACCCAAAAAACACAAAAGAATTAGTGTATAACTTCTTTAATTACCGCTTTCGTCAACAAGACTTCATCTGAAATACAAAAAACACATAGCTTGAAACTTTCTTTAAATACCCTGAACATCAATAAAACTAAATCGCATCATTCCAAGTAATCAATTAACCAATTAATCAATTAAATATATTCAAGCAGAAAAAAACACGTTAAAATGAAATAAAAAAAAACATTCTATGTTATTTATTTTTGACATACACCCTACGGTCCTTTAAAAAACATTTGATGTTAATCGCATCGTTTAATCCTGGAAATGTGTCAGCCCTTAAATTTATTTGCCATTTGATCTCCCATTGTTCCAATTAGTTTTTAAAACTACCCCCTCTTAAACTCAACTTGCCCTGTTCTAAAACTGAAAATATATTTTTTAAAGCCACTACACTCAATACTGTGCCTGTAAAGAGCAAGCATTTCTATTGTCCTCTCTCTTGATATTGTTCATGTGTTCCCTGGTTCTGATGTATAGAAATCTAGTGGTCATGCCTACATAAAATTTTTGACATTTGCTGCAGACTGCAATGTAGACTACTCCTTGGCTTTTACATGAAAAATGTCCAGTTACTGGAATGGTGTGTGAAGTATGTGGCAGTTCTATATATGGTCCTTCCAAGATATATCTGCACATTCTGCACCTGTGTCATTTGTGCATTCCATGTGCTCTGCTGGTGGATATTGTAACAATCGAAATAGGATCCCTACCTTTTTCTAACAAGATTTTTAAATTATAATCATTTCTATACACAAATCTAGGCTTAGGGCCCACACTTTTCAACAACTCATGGTTCCCATCCACAATTTTCCAATTTCTTTGAATGACATTTCTAATGATACTCCCATCTATTGTCATGGGCATACCAAAACTTAAATGCCTTTTATTGGGAAGTGCTACATTATTCACCTTTGGAGCTAATTCAAGTGCTTTTTTTCAGGATAGGCGGATACCAAACTTCTCTTCTATCCCATACATACTGAATTTATTCATTTAATAATTTTTCATCATAACCTCTATCCATGAAGAGTTTTTTTAATATACTTGAATTCATCAGCCAAAGAATGATCCTCAGTGATCATTCTGCTAGCTCTGATGAATTGCCCCTTTGGAATATTATTTTTTATGAATTTGGGATGTTGACTAAAATAATGTAAATAACTGTTCATAAAAGTTCTCTTTCTGTGAATATTGCTAACAAATTTATTACTAATGGTGTCCCATTTCAAATGGACATCTAAATAATTAATAGATGTACCAATGTCTCCCGCTGTTAATTTCAAAAAGGACAAACAAGAATTTAATTGTTTTATTTTGACCGTGCTTATTTTTATTAGAATATATATTGACAACATGGCAGATGATTTCGCTGACTGAACTGCTGGTGTTTGATGGCAATGTTGAGAAGAATTGGCATGTGTTTGCACAAAAATATGATATATTTATAGCTGCTGCACATTCAGATAAAGACGCATGCATTGGTTCCTATCACGTTGTCGAGCTTTTAAAACTTAAAAATTCATGTGGTCAGCACCATATGATTTAACTTTTAAAAGTTTGAACGTTTCAACGGAAATCCCCATACAGTGAGGCAATGGAAGTTTTCCATTGTCTGCAGTGTAGTGCAATCTCGGTGTTGGTATATTTAAAGAGCGGGGGGGGGGGTGCAGGGGGTCTTGTCCCCCTGCTTAAGCTTTCAGGTAGGTTTCTTCTGTTTTTTTTTTTTTTTTTATTTGATTTTCGAACTTTTAACAGTTCAAACATATGGTCTCGACCATATGGTGTTTGAACTTTTAAAAGTTCGATTGTATGATATAGACCCCGCATGCACACAAGCATTTATACTTCTCAATTTGGAAGGCTCAGAGGCTATCGAGTGATAATGTTCTTTTGTACATGTATGTGCTGTTTATGCAGGAGAGGGAGAAAAATGCCATATCATTGCTGAAGCTGAAACCTGCAAAGATCTGGAATGCTTAATGCATAAATTCCGAGAACTGTGTAACCCCCAGATGAATATAAGGATGGAGAGACATAACTTCAAAACAAGAAATCAAAAGCCAGGTGAAACTATGGAAACATATGTTACTGACTTAAGAAATAAAGCAAAGACATGCAGATTGGGGATTTACAAGATGATTTAATAAAAGACTGCCTTGTATGTGGCATTAATAATGATAGGGTGAGAATAATTCTACCATGTAATAGTGAATTAACATTCAGCAAAGCTATTTAAAT
This sequence comes from Protopterus annectens, assembly GCF_019279795.1. Taxonomy (NCBI): domain Eukaryota; kingdom Metazoa; phylum Chordata; order Ceratodontiformes; family Protopteridae; genus Protopterus; species Protopterus annectens. The sequence continues at coordinate 997,521,408 of NC_056743.1, read as the reverse complement.
ATGTCAATACATGAACTCACAGAAAAACATACTAGTATGGTTGCTGTATCTGCTGCTGCAAATCTCGACAGTGTGCAACAAAAAACTAAGACAATTCGGCCTTATAAATGTAACTTGAGGAGCTATGCTGCACCAGCTGCTATTGTTAATTGTCATAATTGTGGGGGCAGTCACAAATCTAAATGAGAAAAATTCTTAGCCTATGGCCAACAATGTCACAAATGCAAAAACTGGAACCATTTCAAAAGTTCTGCAAATTGACACAGACTCATAATAAATTTCATCCAACAAAGACAATGGATCAAACTGAGACTGTAGCAGACCCTGACACTGGTGATGAAAGCTTTTATGTTGATGGTGCTTCTGTGGTTGGGGAAACAAATCAACACAGTGGATTCTCACTTGTCAGCAAATGGTGAAATATTTTGCACTGTACGAATTAATGGGAAACCAGTAGGGCTTGAGGTAGACACTGGATCCAAATGTGACATCATGTCAGCAAAAGCTTATGCATAATTAAAAATTGGAGAAATCCTTGACTCAACAAGGAGTGCATAACTAATTGCTTATGGTGGTGAAGAAATTCAGACAGATGGCAGTGTAGTCCTTTCTTGCCATTCTGCAGGTAACAGTTATGATTTACAATTCTATGTTTTTAGAAGAGATGTACACAAGGGAGCCCGCAGGAATTTTTGCACAGGGGTGCAAACCCAGAGCCCCACCCACATATCTTACCCCACCCCCTGCCAACACATGCCCCGCCCAAGTCCACCCACACAGCCATTCCAGTGTCCCATTACTTGGCTATTTCTCCCCATTTACTGAAGACACTGTTCAAATCTGTGTGCATACTGTGTTATGCTTTAGTTCTACAATGATTACAGGCAGTTGGATTTAAATTTACAACTTTTATTTCAAACATTATAGCCCAAACACTGAGACATTTACTAAACCTAAACAAAGCAATAGTCTTGCAATGAAAACAGACTTGGCATTAAAGCTTCTCTCCTTTTGAAACTCACATTCAATGAAACGGCATTGAAACCCACATTCAAAGAAAATGCATCTGGCCAGTGGCGGGTTATTTACCTTTGAACTGTTTTCAAGCAATAGGCTCCTTGCACACCGTTAGGGCCATGCAAAAGTTATTTGATTTACCTGATTGTATTAATTATAATATATAATTGAATTATATCCGTTGTATTAGACAGCAACACTTGTATATTTCAGTGTTTCATCTACAAATTCAGTGCCTGCTGCCGTCAAAGAATAAATTGCCTAGGTTAAATTAAAAATGGTAAGCTGGTATATTGCAATAGAAAATGGATGACAAGCTGAAAAACAGGTTCATAGTTATTAGGCATCTCATCCAAAGGAGGACATCCTGAGGACTGCAGCATATAAATGTATATGCTGTAGGAATAGAACCTCAAGCCTTTACATTAAGATGCAAGTATTCTACTTGTGGTGCTACTAACATAGCTTTAAAACTTTATACCACAATAGAGATACCATTTGCTAAACAAAATGGTTGCACATTGTAAATAGACTTGGCATGAGCAGCAGTGAACTCTTTAAAACTCACAGTTCCTTGAAAATGCACTTGAAAATTCCACCTGCTAACTCTAACTTGGGCATTTCACTTTCTCTCTCAAAGATACCACACCCCTCAAGGCTTCACCCTTAGTGCAAGAAATCTTGACAAAGCCTAAAATAAATAGGGACAAATTATAAATATGGCTCTCAGAAAATTGCAAGAGTAACAGGATTTGTGTTAGTATGCAGTCTCATTATTTAGCAACTTCAATCCTTTTTAAGAGGAATACGGGCAAAATCTGGTCAGCTGAGGGGTATGCTACCTCCCTCATACACACACCAAATAATTCTGGTCAGACTTGAATTAGTTCTGGGAAGGTTGCACTGAACGGCACCGTGCTTTATCTGAAGTGGGTGAAATCCTGGTAGCTAGTGATTGCAGCTCAGCAATGTGGAGCATTAAAGCATTTTTAGCAGAGCATTGTTTCATCACTACCTATTGTGTTTGCACATAAGCTGTAGTCATTTCAAACATTTGCCTTTTTTTTATTACTACAGAGTACATTTACCCACCAGAGCTATTGTGTTTTGACTTCATTGTGGAGCTAGTTGTTGCAGGGCTTAGCTTTAAGTAAGGTAGCAATGCTTATTTACCATATACCATTAAAGCCACCCAACTACAAGTGTACTAACACACAGACACTGCTATAAGACACTGGTCTCCAATAAAATGTAATGAGCTTCTGAAAATACTGTAATCCTGTCCTTTTATTACAAATACTGTCATATGCATTTCAATACCCAAGGCTTATACATTATCTAGCTATGTAAATATTCTCTGCATGGCAACAACGAAAAGGCTTTCAATGCTAGCAATTCTTTAACAATATGCTTACTAAAGCTTACTTGCATCTTACAATGTCCGACAAGCTTACTAAAGCTTACTTGCATCTTACAATCTCCGACAAGCTTACCTGATGTTCATTAAACCATGGCTACTTAAACAGAGCAACAGGACACTGATAGCATGCAGTTCCTGAATAATAAGAAGCATAAATCAACAGTATAAAAATCTGATAGAAAACCAGAACATTTTGCAAAATCAAGGACAGATGAAAAGCCACGGTCATATTTGTGATCTACCTTGGATGGGGGAATACTCTGCACACTTACTGCATAACTTCTTCTTGCCTTCCTTGGGCACATCCCGAGCCACTACAATGGGGGCTGGGGTGCAATAAGTATGTCATAATTTGAAGGCTCCGACACTCCTACCTCTCAACTTCAGAGCAAGAAATCTGGACAAAGCCATACATAGAACTAGAAGTGGGACACAGGCCCAAAAATAAGGCCAATTTTTAAATATTGCTCTTATTAACTTAATAGAACAGGTAAATCTTGCATTAGTACAAATTTTCTGAAGGGTATAAAATCTGAAACTCAAATGTCTGCCATTATTTTCTAACTTCAGTCTTTAATGACTTGCCACTAATTTGCCAGAAACCACAATTTTATGAAAAACAGACCAAAATGTGATGCAAAAATACCTGTCAAAAAAGGGACACCTTTTTAATATTAACAGTTAACTTGAAGCAGCTAACAAAATAAGAGCATCCACATGCATTTCTGAAATAAAGGTAATCTACAACTGATCATTACAGTTATAATTGTAAACCCTCCACATTTTCTTCCAAAATTGCCATTTTGGAGGAGGCATTATTAGGGAGAGCAACATTTTGAGCCAGAATTGGGGACAATTGAGATGTTTGGATATTCCTAATCTACAAAGTGATTTGCACTCTCAACCTCTTAATGCAGGAAATCTGAACAAGGCCAAATATATTGGGGAACATAGAAACACTACTAAAAATTGCTCTTGTATAAACTTAGACAGTCTTGCATTAGCATGCATTTTTCTGAAGATTATGACATCTGAAACTCAATGTCTGTCATTTAATGGCTTAATTCCTAAATGATTTGCTATAAAACCACAAATTTTGAGAAACAAACCAAAAATAAGCAGCAAATATCTATTAATTCTGCAAAAATATGGACAACTGAGAGGTATAGTTCAACCGGGGCTGTCGAGTTTGCTACCCCCTCACAAAATCATGGTCAAATGGAGCCTCCCCCCCCTGCAGCCATTCCAATGTCCCATTCCTTGGTTATTTTGCCCCATTTACCATAAACACTAATGTGCATACTGCTTTACTTCTGCAATGATTTAGGATTTCATTTGAAAGTTTTATTTTGCATTTTACAGCACAAACCGTAATACACATCTGTTAAAGCAATGCAGTCTCAATGAAAATAGACTAACATTAATACTTCTCTGCCCTTGAAACTCACATGCATTGAAACAGCACGAAACCCACTTTCAGAGAAAATACATTTTGCCAATTGCAAATATTAACTCTGGGCTGTCTTCAAAATCATAGGCCCCTCGAACATAACATACACATGCTCTTTGATACACCTTCCTGACTGTATTACATTATATTCCTTGTACAATACAGTACAGTTGTTAAAGGGCATTTTAAATTTATTGTTTTGAAAATTTTTCCAGTAAACAAAGAAACAAAAGCATCCACCAATGACAAAATTGTCCAATTCAGAACATTTCCATCATAACGTCTACTCAAGTCCACCAGTATCAGTAAAAAATACACAATCTCTGTAGTAAAATCCACATTGAAGAAATTTGTAACTAATAGAGGTTGCTGCTAGCAAACACTTTGTCGTTATTTAATCTACAAATAAAGTGCCTACCCTTGAAGAATAAATTGCCTTTGTTGCATGCAGTAAAATGAAAAGCTAGTAATACCGCAATAGAGAATGGATAGCAAACTGTTAACAGGTTCATAGTTACTAGGTATCTTTGCCAAAAGGACGGCAGCATCCACCCCTTTACAACACAATACAGCATCAGCAATGCATATACCTACTGGAGTAGAACCCACAGCCTTCAGCATCTAAAGCAAGTACACTATCTGTTGTGCTATTAATGTAAGCAGACTAAACATAATCAGCACTAAACTTTTGCTCCCCTGCAGCTCTCAGCTCCTTGTAAAATCTACTCGACACTCAGCTGTATCTCTGAACTTTGCAGCACAAGAAATCTGGAAAAAGCCAAATTTATTGGGGGCAAAGGCCAAACAACAGGGACACATTTTAAACATTGTTATTATAATGTTTGAAAGTTGGTAGAATAAATTGCTGGATTACCACCATACATTTGGGGGGGGGGGCAAAAGGCCAAACAACAGGGACACATTTTAAACATTGCTTGTATAATGTTTGACAGTTGCTAGAATAAAATGCTGCATTACCACCATACATTTGGGGGGCAAAGGCCAAACAACAGGAACACATTTTAAACATTGCTTGTATAATGTTTGAAAGATGTTAGAATAAAATGCTGCATTACCACCATACATTTCACTGCCCGTCTTGAACCCAGGGGACCCGTGCAAAAGTCAAAGCAACATACCACTACCAAATCAGTTTTGTGAAAGAGGAAGACTGAAACTTTACCATTTAGTGAATTCAGTTCTCACCATAGCACAGCTGTCAACCTCTTAGCACAAAAGACCTGAACAAAGCCAATAATGGGTGACTACAACCACCAAATATTCAGTGAATTCAGTTCTCACCATAGCTCTCAACCTCTTAGCAAATAACACCCGGACAAAGCCAGTAATGAGAGAATATAGCCCCGAAACATTCAGTGAAATCAGTTCTTACCATAGCTCTCAACATTAGCAATACCTGGATGAAGCCAATAAATACCTGGATAAAGCCAATAAATACCTGAACAAAGTCAACACTGGGTGAATACAGCCCCCAAACATATTCAGTGAATTCAATTCTTACCATAACTCTCAACCCTAGCACAAAACCTGGATGAAGCCAATAATGGGGGGAATACAGTCCCAAACACAGGGATACATTTCAAATATCCATCTTGTACACTTAGAAAATTGCTAGAATAAAAGCTTGCTTTTGTTACCATACACTTTCTGAAGAAAAGAAGTCCAATATTTACATTTATTAACCAGGAAAGTCTGACTTTGAAAAAAAAAAAGCTAATTTTTTTAGCAGAGGCCCAGGGAGAAACACTCCAGACAGCCAAGAATATCAGGCAACACCATACACTTTCTGAAGAAAAGAAGTCCAATATTTACATTTATTAACCAGGAAAGTCTGACTGCTAAAAAAGAGGCCCAGGGAGAAACACTCCAGACAGCCAAGAATATCAGGCAACAAGGACACAAATGCAGAAACCACAGATTTTATGAGGAACAGAAAAGGTATGAGGGAAAATCCTACAATATTTTTACAAATGGTGGTGGGTAGGGAATTCAGGTTCTTGCCACTTGGGCCCAAGGTACAGGGTTCAAGCCTTATTCTCTACCCACCACCATGTACACCTGGGGCATTTCACACACACACACACACACACACACACACTCTACCTGAACGGGTCCTGCTCGAATACCCTGTCTAAGTTCCTGCTTTCACATAGTGATGATGTCAGCCCATCTAAGTTCCCGCGATGATGTCAGCAAGCCTACCCGCGATCTTCTTAAAGATGAACGCACAAAGGAAAAACTTTGCTGTAGTCAGAAAAACTTTGTTTGAAATGCTGTATTCAGCCGATTGCCGATTCCAGGGGGGTGCAAGTGCACCCCCTTGCACCTGCCTGCGGGCGCCCTTGGATGTACAGTCAATACTAGGCCGAGACGTCAGCCTAAGAATGGGACTGATTTCGCTCAATAAAGACGTTCACCATCTAAATATAAATGAAAATGTTAGTTTTACACAACATATCTTTAAAGAATATGCCACCATCTTCAAAGATGAAATTGGTAAGCTCCCAATTACATATTCCATGAAGCTGAATCATGAAATAAACCCAGCTGTCAGACCTGCATGTAAGATCCTAGCAGCAATGCAAAGTAAAGTAAAAGCAAAATTAGACAGAATGGTGAATTTAGGCAGAGCCTGTTGAATGGGTATCATCCATGGTGGCAGCCCACAAGAAAAGCTCAGATGACATTTGGATATGCATTGATACTAGAGACTTAAATAAGGCCTTGAAATGTCCTCATCATCCAATGTGCGCAGTTGAGGAAGTAGGAGCACTAATGCCAAATTTGACTGTTTTCTCAGTTTTAGATGCCAAGAACTCCTTTTGACAAATCTCACTGGATCACAGATCTTCTTTATTAACAACATTCAGCACACCATTTTGGAGATTCATTTTTTTGAGAATGCCATCTGGAATTAGTTCCTCTAGTGAGGTATTCCAACATGCCATGGAAAAGATATTTGCTGGATATTCTTGTGCCATTATTGTGGATGACATTATTGTTGGAGGCGCTGGAGAAAATGGACATAACAGAAATCTCAGAAAAGTTCTAGACAGTGCACGTGAGGTTAAACTCAAGCTAAAACCTTTAAAATGTAAATTCAAACTGAAGGAAGTAAACTATGTTGATCACATATTCACAAACTCAGGGCTAGAGCCAGAACCTTCAAAGATAATAGTAATCATTGAAATGCCAGTTCCAGTGGCTGTTACATCTTTACAATATTTTCCGGGTATGATTATTTGGGAAAATTCATCCCAAACCTTAGTGAGCACCATTGTGTGAGTTAACACGAGAAGATTTAAAATGGTCTTGGTTTGAACAGCACCAAGAAGCATTTGACACTTTAAAAAAGAGAATTGCCAGTCCACCCACACTGAGATTCTGTGATGTCCATAAGCCTGTGACACACACCTGTGATGCCTCTCAGTATAGACTTGGTGCAGCATGTCTTCAGGAGGGCATTTCAGTTGCATATGTATTCTGTACCTCGGCTCAAACAGAGATGCACTATGCACAAATAGAAAAAGAACTTCTTGCTGTTGTGCTTGCATGTTCCAAATTCAGTGAGTATATATACAGATGCTCAATCCAGATTGAGACAGATCATCAGCTTGAGACAGATCATCAGCCACTAGTAATGATTTTCAACAAGCTGATACATACAGCCACAACAAGATTGCAAAGCATGATGTTAAAGCTACAAAAATACAGTTTTACCATTGTCTACACAAAAGGTAAACACATGTATCTTGCTGATCCCTTGTCATGCGCACCCAAAAAGATGGCAGAACAACACAAAAATGAGACAGATGATTTTGAAGTCATGGAAGTCAAGCCTATTTCATCACTGCGGCTTGATGAGTTAAGAAATCACACTGCTATAGACCCAGTTCTTCAAAAACTGACTAATATTATCAACCAAGGCTGGCCAACACATCAAACAAGTCTACAGCTTGAAATTCAGCACATTTCCCTTTCAGGGATGAGCTCATAGTGGAAAATGGCATCATGAAAGGCCCAAAAGTAATCATTTCTAAATCATTGCAAAAAGACTATATACAAATTCTGCACCCAGGCACTGAATCAACTAAAAACAGGGCAAGAGGCATTGTGTTCCTGTCCTCAATGTCTACAAATATTGAGAGAGAATGACATTTTCCTATTCAGTTTGCAACAGTAAAAAAACGCATCAACAAAAAGAACCTCTTCACCTATACCCAATCCCTGATTTACCATGGTCAGCAGTAGCAGTGGATATTTTTGAATGGAATGGTCAACATTACCTGCTATAGTTGATTCGTACTCCGGATGGCTTGAAGTAGACTTACTCTGTGATTTGACATCTAGCACGGTTATTACAAAGCTAAAAAGACACTTCTCAGTCCATGGAAGCCCGCATAAAGTCATCTCAGATAACAGTGCAGCATTCACTAGTCAACGGTTTAAAGAATTTGCTGCAGCTTGGGATTTTATTCATGTAACCAGCAGTCCAGAATGCCCACAAGCCAATGGTCTGGCTGAATGTGCAGTCTGCATTTAATGGAAAAATCCAAAAGAGATGGAACTGATGTATTCCTCAATTTACTAAACCCTCGAAACATTCCTCATGACCAGACACTCGGTACACCAGCTCAAAGACTGATGTTAAGACAAACACGAACAATCCTTCCAATTAGCAAACAGCTGTTAGTTCCAACCTCAAATAGCAATAAGATTGTCAAAGCTCAACTATCAAAAAACATCATGCACAGAAATTATTCTATGACAAAACCTGTATACCTCTTTGACGATTGTTTTGTTGCAAGGTGAAGTTGTTAGAATGCAGAGTTCAAAAGGTCACGATCGTGTAGGAATTGTGAGGGACATTTGTGCTGAACCAAGGTCCTACATAATTCAGTAAGGAGTAGACTAGAGAAGAAATTGCAGACATATTTTGCCTGTCTCAGAGCCAAAGCCACAACAAACTGTGTACTAGTGATTCCAGTTCCTTGACTGATTCACCAACCAATCAGCTCCAAGAAGACAGATCGTCTTTTTCAAATGGTTCTGAAATACAAAGTAATATTTCAGTACCGAATAAACCTCTAAAGACAGTTCCTGTTTCTAATTCCAATCAAAATCTGTATGTGACATGGGCAGGAAGAGTCTGCAAACACAATCCTAAATATATACAGTGAATTGGACTTGAAATTGGACAGGCCATGTTGAACTATTAATATGATGTTTAATTCTTGAATGTGTTTAAAGAAAATATTAAAGTAAATTTGTTCATGTATTTGAAATAAGGAACAAAGTTAAAGAGGGAGGATGTAAAACAGTGATTGTTTGTACCTTGACAGCTACTGTAGTTTAAGGAAGCAGATGGGGGGCTGGCATTAAGCAAGTTTAGTTATGTGTAAGTCTTACATGTGCATGCAGATGGATACACACTGGGTGTACAATAAACTGCTAATAACTTACATTTACTGGCTCTACTCATCATTCAACAACCATTTTACAAACAGTCTACTTTGACACAGGTTATCCCTCCTTCTTACCATCACGTGAGATGAACAGCTGATCAGAAGTTCTGAAAGATTTTGTTCTGTCGAGAAAGTACCTGAGTTGTCTGTGGACATCCAAAGTATGAAATAATCCCCCTCATTTTTGAGTTCGGGAAAGAAAATAGAGATGGATAGATTGGTTTAAAGTAAACTTGGATACCATTTTTGGCATAAAAGAAGGATTAATTCTCAATGAAACCCTGTCTTTGTGAAAGATAATATAAGGTTGACCCACCTTAAGAGCTTGCAGCTCAGACACTTTTCTTGCAGAGATCAGAGTAATCAGCAAAACCATTTTCCATGTCAGCCAGACAAGCTGGTTCAGATGGAGCAAGTGTTAGCTTCTCTAACACAAAATTAAGATCCAAGAAGGAGCCACCAGTTTTTATTTATTTATTTATTTATTTTGAGGCTTCTTATGTTGCACCCCTTTCAAAAACATTTTCACATCAAACTGCATTAAAAGAGGGGATCTGTGGGCAGACATGCTGAAATAGCTAACAAATTAATCATAACTCATTCACTCCAGAGCAGCTCAGAAACCGCTGACTGCTAACTTTCACCATAGAAACAACAGTGCAGCCTGAGCTCTTTTTTAGATAATTAATTTGCAATATTTTGCAGAAAATAAATGTTCATAGCTATTTAACCATAAGAGCTAGACTAAAGATGTAAACACGACAGTTGTTCAGTAGACACTGATCTTTCCAACAACGTAAATGTTGATAGTGTGTATCTAAGTCTTTATTAAATATCTGCCAAGGAATGCTGATGTCACGCATATTTTTTACCTTTTTGGTAAAACAAATCACAATATTTTGGTGAACATACCATGTAGACCCATCCAATTTGTAATTAATTTGTTTGTGTGAATGTCAGCTTTAAAATGATACCTTAACCATTCACAAAAAATGCAGGAGAACAGTGCCAAACTGCAACCAAGAAACAAACAGAAAGTATTGTGGAAGGACAAAGCTCAACTCCAGATGTATCCAAAAGAATTTTAATAGTATAAAACATAAATCCTTTAACTTAATCACCACATTTTTGTCCTTACCTGGACTTTATCAGGTGAACAGCAATGAACAAACTCTGAAAGTTTAAATACCCTACTTCACACAATCTAATTACCAATCAATTTATCACCATAGCAACAATAAATCAACCACTCAAAAAATAATAAAATAACAAATACAATATACAGAAGTTAAAAATGAAAATCTCACTGTATTTACAAATAAATAATAGTTAACATATATGTATGATTTTTTTTTCAAACACCTTTATTGAATTATCACTTGGGACATAGGCAAATTTACATTCATATAAAAGCAATCAAACTATATTAACAAACAAAAGTTATGTCTTACCATAATGTTCCATCTGTGTTGTCAATCTTCACCAGTCCTTGATGTGGATTCGGTTCTGAACTTCGGAACCGAGATGGCTGTTTACTTCAGCTCGCATTCTCCAAACTCTCGAGCCAGGCTCTACCCATAATGCTCCTCACAGAGATTACCTCAGATTGAGTTTGCCAAGGAGTGGCAGTCAGATGTGATAGGTCATGAATACATGATAGTTAGATTAATTGAGGCCAAATATAAGTCCTTAAAGGAAAGCTAGCCAAGGGCTAAATTCGATCTACTAAGAGTCTCAGGATGGGGGACGGAGGGTGGGGATGTCAAGGATTGGTGAAGATCAACAACACAGATGGAAAGGTATGGTAAGGCATAACTTCTTTATCTGATATTGTCAATCTTCACTCAATCCTTGACAGTGGGACAGTATCCCCAGCTACTTTAGCCTAGGGAGGTCTCATGAATGAATATTCCTAAGCACCATATAGCCAAAGGATTCTCGTCCCCTTGAGACCTGATCCAATTTGTAATGAGTGATAAAGGTATGATGAGAAAACCAAGTGGCTGCTGTGCAAATGTCTAAAGAATCTCTGGCATAAAAGACTGCAGAAGCAGCTACTGCTCTCGAGGAATGGGCTTGAACTGTTTTTGGGAGCTGGAGTCCTTTAGAATGATAAATGAATGTGATGCAGTCTCTAAGCCACTTGGCCAAGGTAACCTTAAAAACTGGGTTACCTAGATGGAGAGGAGAAAAATGCCACAAAAAGTTGGTTTGATTTTCTAAATACTTTAGTTCTGTGAAGCTAAAAATGTAGTTGTCTGTGCACGTCAAGTAAATAGAGAGCATATTCTCTGTTGTTTGAAAAATGTGGGAAAAAGACTGGTAGCTGTAAAGTCTGATTAATATTAGTCTCAGATACAACCTTGGGTAGAAAGTAAGGATTTGTTCAAAGTGCAACTCTATCCTTATGAACAATTAAGTATGGAAGTTCTCACGACAGGGCCTGAAGTTCTGAGACTCTTCTGGCAGAAGTAATAGCCACCAAAAATAAAGTTTTTCAAGACAGATGTTTTAAGTCACAAGTTGCTGATGGTTCAAAAGGGTTCCTAGTCAGGACCTGAAGGACCACAGTTAGATCCCAAGGGGGAACATGTTCTTTAAATGGAGGTATTAGCATTAGATGACCTTTTAGGAATGCTTTACACAGTTTGTGTGACATCAGAGGGGCACTCTCCAGTCCTATATGAAAGTTTGAAATTGCAGCTAGGTACACTTTAATTGTTGAAGCAGAGGAACCTGACTGATAAAGGGAGGTTAGAAAATCTAATACTTTGTGGATAGGACTGGAATAAGGATCTATCCCATTATCCAGAGCCCATCTAGCAAAGTTCTCCCATTTACTTTGGTATAATCTCCTTGTAGATGATTTGTGATGAGCGATAATAATTTGTCAAACAGGTGAGGAAAGAGAAGGATGCCTGGCAGTCATGGGAATTGGAGAAGCCATGCAGTGAGCTTGAGATTTTAGAGATTCAGATACACCATCCCCTCCAGATGAGACAGTAGATCTGGAACTGGGTCCAGAATCCATTGTTTCTGAATTAAATGAGGCCACAGGAAGGGAAGCCAAACTTGTCGAGGCCAGAAGGGGGTAATGATGATTATTGAGTTTTCTGCCCTTTCAGCTTTCTTCAGGAACTGTGAAATGAGAGGAACTGGGGGAAAGGAATAAAGCAGACCAGGAGGCCAATCGTGGAGAAGAGTGTCTCTGGGTGACTCCTCCTGAGGGGAGAATAGGGCAAAGTAACTTCTGCACTTGTTGTTTAGAGGAGAGGCAAAAAGATCGCAGCAAGGTTGGTCCCAGTGGTGAAAAATGTTGTCCACCACTGTTGGGTTGAGAGACCACTCATGAAAAAAGAGAATGGTTCTGCTCAATTTGTCCACTATCACATTGGAGCTCCCTGGAATGTGCATTGCTGTGAGAAAGCAGTTGGAAGAAATCATCCGTTGCCAAACTTTGAGTGGTTCCCAACACAATGGGTAAGATTTGGTTCCCCCTTGTTTGTTTATGTACCAGATTACTGACATGTTGTCCGTCTGAATTGCTACTGTTCCTAGAGGGAGGACATCCTGGAATGCTTGAAACGCTAACAGCACTGCCCTCATCTCTAGTACACTGATGTGTAAGTTGGCCTCCAATTGGAACCACATGCCTTGGACTGTCCTTACCAAATAACACCCCCCCCCCCACCCTGTCTGGGAAGCATCCGTGGTCACTGTGGCTTGGGGCTGGGGGAGACTGAAAGGGAGACCCAAGAGAATCTGGTTGGAGTGTAGCCACCACAACAGGTTGCATTTGCAGTGATTGGTAATCGGAATTGGCTGAGATATTCGTTGGTGTATGACAGACCATTGGGACGCTAGTAGCCATTGCAATATCTGCATGTGATACCTTGCCAAGGGAACTAGAGTGATTGCTGTTGCCATGGAGCCTAATGTTTAAAGAACTAATTTTGCTGGGACCTTGTTTTTGCGAAGTAATTGACCGACCTGGGATCTTATATGTTGTAGCCTTTCTGAAGGGAGAGATGCAATTCCTGAGACAGTGTCTACGTGAGCTCCAATGAAATCCAGTTGTTGAGTGGGTTGAAGTGTGGACTTTTCAAAGTTTATAGTTATTCCTAGAGATGTACAGAGATGTATGGTGCAATCTATTGTCCATTCTAACTGACACCTGGTGGCAGCGGTGAGTCAGTTATTGAGATATGGAAATACTCAAAACCCTTGCAGTCTTAGATGAGCTGCTACCACTGCCATGCATTTGGTAAACACCCTGGGGGCTGTGGTGAGTCCAAAGGGCAATGCTCTGAATTGGATATGACTTGCTCCCAGCTGGAAGCGCAAAACCTCCTGGAGCTCTTTTCCATTTTTATGTGGTAATAAGCATCTTCGAGGTTCATAGGTTCATAGGTTGGTACTAGGCTATCAGCCCTAGGGCCTGTACAAGCCTAGCCATAACAATTACCTGGCTATTTCTTCCCACAATATTTACTTCCCTGAACCCCTGTCTAGCAGGGTGACTGATGTGATCCCCAGGGTAAATTTCCTATCTTCCATCCAGTCGTCAAGGTACCTTTTGAAGAGGGCCAAGGAAGCGCTCTGCTTGACATGTAATGGGCAGTCTATTCCAGAGTATGGGGAGTCTCTGGGTCAGGAACCTATCCCTCCAGCATGTTTTGTTCATTGTGATAACAAGGTTTAGGTCCCTGGAGCGTGTGGCTCTGATAGGTTGATAGAGCACATCCACTTGTCTTTTTTCCAGGAATGGAAGTATCAACTGAACTGTGACCATCCGGAATTTGGTTTGTTGAACTGCCTTGTTGAATTGGCTGAGATCAAAGACAGGTCTCCCGTCTCCTGTTTTCATGGGCACTAAAAAGAATCTTGAGTAAAATCCAGATCCTTTCTGGTCTGGTGTGACTTTTTGGATGACTCTTTTGCTTAGCAGTTTTTAAATTTCTAGAGCTGCTGCTTCCCTGAGACTGTGTGGTACATCTGGGAGTTTTTTCTGGGGTTTCGAAGGTTGTGATAGAGGAATTTGGTAACCTCCAGATATAATTCCCTGCACCCATTTGTCCATTGTTTACATTTGCCAGGCAGATTGGTGTAGAGAAAGCCATCCCCCAACTGCCCCCAGAGGCAGGCAATCAGGCACCCATTCAGGGGTGCTGGTAGGAAGCTCCAGAGAAGATCTCTGTGGATCCCTGGTTTTGCGGACCATTTCTGTCTCTAGCATGGCATCTTCTATTGCTTTCCCCTCTGCCCCGGGAGAAGTCTTTGCCTCATGAATCCTGGAAACGTCCTTTGGATTTTTTAAACCATAGTCTCCCACTCCTCTGGTTCCTAGAGTATGATCTCTGAGGAGTGGAGAAACATATGCCAAAGGCAGAAAGGGTCTTACCATCCTTTTCACATCTGGCTAGGGTATCTTTTACCTTGGGACCAAACAGGGAAGATCCATCAAACGGAGAGGTGATGAATGATGCTTTAAATGGCTTCACAAAGTCGCACAAGCACATCTAGGAATACCTTCTAATGGCTATGCCTGAACCCACTGCCCTAGTTGTCCCTTCAGCTGCATGGGCAACAAGCCTCATGGACGAGTTAGAAATTGCTTCTAGGGTTGCAAGCTGAGAAATAACTTTATCTCATACCCCTTCAGCCACTGCTCCTTCAAGGGTATCAGAAAGCTCCTTGATCAGATCTCTCTATAGTCTTGTAAAGTGCACCATATAATTCAAGGACCTTAGAGCAAAGATAGATGAAGCATAAACTCGCTTCCCAAATCTATTCAAAGTCCTAGACTCCTTGTTAGGAGGATGGATAGAAGAACTTTCCTTGGCAAGTTCCTTTCTGGTGGCTGCCACTACCACCATGGCATCACCGGGAATTATTTTGGCCCAATGTGGTTCCTTCTTAGAGGCTGATAACACTCAACCAGGTTTCTTAGGGATTGGCTCTATAGTGTCGGGCATCTTCTACGTTCGCTGAGCGATCAGTTTAATGAGCTCGTCAGAGGGCAGAGAGATCCAAGAAGTAGAGGGTTGGGCACAAAAAGCCTCCAGGTATAGTGATTCCTCCAAGGAAGGTTGGGCGGAAGACCCACCACCCTTCTGTTTCAGGAGTTCTAGGATGTCCCCAAAGGAAGCATCATCAGGGGTTGACTTGGGGGAACTATCCCCTTCATCAAAATCAGTATCTTCAGTGAAAGACTATTCTGGGGAGCCTAAGTGCTTCCTCTTGCACTTTCTTTTTGCAGGGACTTCCTCTGGGGATGATCTGGGGAGTATCCAAAAAGGAGACTACTAAGGTAAGTGTTACCTGAGACTTTTGTGCCTTCTGTCCTGGGGATGAGACTGATGGTAGCTCAGGTCGAGGAGACACAGAAATCTGTCCTGGCAGGGATGGCAAGGACTGTGAGTCTCCAATAGACAATGCCTTCTCCATAATCCAGAAGTCTGGACCCCCGTAGAGGGATGGGAGCCCGGAACTGAAATAGACTCCTTCAGAACCGGGGTCACACCCTGCACCAAGGAGGCAACCCCTGGTACAAAAGCCTGGGTCAACACTACAAAGACTGAGGTGCCAAGAGACATGGATGGTTCTGAAGGAGCTGAAAAGTTAGCATGTATCTCGGACCTGACCAGAGAGTTTCAACCCTGGGAGGTCTCCAGTGCTGAAAGCTTGGAGGTACTCAAGGCAGTTCTCAGAACAGAAGATGAAGATGCTACTGGAACAGAGACAGCTGGAAGAGTCAGGATCAAAGGCTCCAAAGGCTCAGCAAGAGTTAGAGGAGGAGGGTATGGGGTGTCATAGGATGAACGCTTCCAACGCCAGTGTGGCTTAGAACCTGAGGGCAATCCCTTGCCACCAGCAGCTGATCCACCAGTCTCATGATGTCTGTCACTGACAGACTCTTAGTATACTGAACAGATGCAGTGGAAGGAAATTTAGGATTCTCGCTTCCACAAAAGGAGTGTCTTTAAAAGGGTCCACAGGTGGGGAATATGATGTTTTTGGGAGCAGAGGCAGCCCTAATGGCTTTGGTACCAATGTCTCAGTAGGTACCAAAGAAGAAAAGGCTGTCAGCTCTGAAGCCAATTTAGAAGTCATTCCAGTCAGATTCTCTGGTGCCAAAGAAATTTTTGATATTTTCCTTGATGGTTCAAAGGACCTTGGAACCTAGGAAGGCCTTTTCTTTGAAGCAGGTGAAGAAGATGAAGAAGTGTTAGCTTCGGTCCTGGACTCAGAAATGGCCTTGTCAAATCCGGATTTAATGAGTCCTTTCAAAATTAGTTTGTTCTTTCTTTCTGTCAGGGTTCGGGTTGAAAACCTGTGACAAATTGCACAGTTTTTGTGTAAATGTATTTTTCCAAGGCAGTACACACACAGGGTATGCCCATCTGAGTTGGACATTTTGCCCTCACATTTTTTACACCTCTTAAACCCAGAGGTGCCTTTAGTGGGTTTAGAAGGAGAAAGTTTTTCCTGTTGTCGAACATAACAACCGGAAGAAATTGTCAGTAACACACTACAGAGGATAGTGAGAGAAAAATAACAGAAGAAAGCCCCTTTTTTTTTATTAGAAAATACCAAAAATGGTATGTGAGAATACTGTAAAAATGGTAAATAAAGAGAGAGAGAGAGAGAGACAGAGAGAGAGAGAGGAGAGGAAAGAGTACCAACGATGGTACTGGATAGTCTACCAATAGTAGAAGAAAGACAAAAACAGGAGGAAGTTAGCTGCGATAAGACAGAGGAGGACCGGGTAGAAGTATAAAAAGTTATAAAGAGTTAAAAAGAGAAGGAAGTGTATAAATTAGACAATACTCGCAGAAAAATTATGCCAAGGCTCGAGAGAAGGAACAAGCGTGTCTAGTCTGCAAAGCAGCAAATGAGATCTGAGGTAATCTCTGTGAGGAGCATTATGGGTAGAGCCTGGCTCAAGAGTTTTGAGAGCATGAGCTGAAGTCGCCTTGATTCTGAAAAAAACAAAATGTGAACGACCACTGCACCACCATTGTGCTCCTTGATTCTGAAGTTTGGAACTGAACCTACTGTCAAGGATTGAGTGAAGATTGGCAACATCAGCTTAAACATTATACTTTAGATATATTGCTATATATCATATAACCTAAGGAACATTACATACATTATTTAATTTTTGCCGTTTTTTTTAAACATGAAACATCTTTATTAAATCAACACTTACTTCATAGGCAATCATACATTTATATAAATGAAAAAAAAACACAGATACACTCGTTGTTGCAAGCATTTTACATCACTTATAATCTACCCAATCTTTCTCACTCAAACATTATATAGCTCATTTAATTCCTGTCACCTTTTAAACCTCATTCCTCCCTTGTATGTATTGCTCCCACAATTCCTATTTTTCCTATGTAGTTTGCCCTTACCTTTTTCTAAAGATCTCACTTCCAGTTGTTTTATGTCTGCTACTATATTCACTACTTCCAGTATGGTTGGTTTAGATTTTGATTTCCATTTTTTAGTAATTGCTTTTCTGGCAGCCACCATTATTAGACACAGCAAGGTCTTGTGCCTAGGCAATTCCAATTCTGTATCATAGCTCAGAAAAATCATCTCCCCCATCAGACCAATCCACCCACCCAGAGTCTCCGACGGTGGATCCCGCAAGGAATCATTAAAGTCCACCAGTTCACTGCACTCCCAGAAAATATGTTCCCAATTGCCTCTTTCTTTCCCATCACACCTCCAACATTTGTTGTCTGCTAGAAGAAAAATTCTTTGGAGTCTACTTGGGGTATAAAAATATCTATGCAAACATTTCCATGAAAAAAATCCTAAATCTTCTAGATTTTATTGCATATTTGGGAGACATACATACATCCTCCCATTGTTTCCTTGTGAATTGCTTATCCAGTCTCTCTTCCTCATCCTTTCTAACCACCTCTGATTGATTTTTATAGATGTCATGTAATATTTTATATGCTCTACTAATTATTAATTTTTATTGGCAGCTTCTGTTCTAGATTCTACTAAAACC
This sequence comes from Protopterus annectens, assembly GCF_019279795.1. Lineage (NCBI taxonomy): Eukaryota > Metazoa > Chordata > Ceratodontiformes > Protopteridae > Protopterus > Protopterus annectens. The sequence continues at coordinate 997,503,004 of NC_056743.1, read as the reverse complement.
TCTACCAGTCCTGGTCTTTCATTTAGGACCCCCTTATTTCATTCTCTTTGCCTATACTCTGATATCAGTCCCTGATAGGGAAGGCAATCTCTCATCTGCAGTCCAAATAAATTCTTGGCATCTTCCCATTCTATTATCTTTCCCTCTCTACTTATTTGCTCCGAATACCTTGTTTCCTTTGCCAGTTTTCTCCAGTAAATTCCAGCCCCCTCTTGCCTATTGTCTGTATCCCTAATTGCAGTCATCCCTATCGGCAGCATCTCCTTTCTCCATTTCTGTGTTAGTTTCATTCTTAGAATACTTTCTACTACTTTACGAATATAATATTCTGTATGATTATTGTTATTCTCCTTAAAGGCCTGCATCCAAAATCCCAGTCTCTCCTTGTTTCTTGAGCCCCCCATTTCATCATCATTCTTTTCCACTTGTGCTATGTATAGGAGTCTTAACTGTGTAGCTCTGAAATACCCCTTCAAATTGGATAATCCCAATCTGCCCTGCTCTACTAGAAGAATCAGTTTATCCCACCTGACTCTTGCCATCTTCCCCTCCCAGATAAAGTCATTCATATCTTTATAAACTGCTATCTACAACTTCTCCTCTGGTTGATAAAAATATGCCTAACCTGTGTACAAGACTAAAGGGACTAAAACATTTTAACTGCTTGTATCTTACTATCCATATCCATATAACTAAGCTTCCATTTTCTCAGTTTTTGTATTATCTTTTCTTTAGTCTCTTCCCACACATTCTTAGATGCCACACTAGAATAATTTTTAATTCATACTCCTAAATACTTAATTTTATCATTTTCCCATAAATATGGATATTCCTGAACCAGTGATATATATATATATATATATATATATATATATATATGTATATATATCTATATGTGTATGTGTGTGTGTGTGTGTGTGTGAATTTTATTAAAAGTTCATCATAGCATACAAAACTTATGGGAAAATACTAATAAAACCACTCTATCTAAAAGCATCATCTAATGTCATAAAAGGGGCATTGCATCTCCATACCCATAAAAATCAAAAGCTTGAGAGAACCACTTAATAAGTATCTATGACTAAAACCTTTTACAAATGGAAAGACAGGAATATAAAATATCAAAATACCCTAAAAGAAAATGCCTTGTTGAAAAGTAATAATAAAATATCATAATCTAGCTTGTCTTGATTTTAAAATGGGGATTAAGGTCACATTTTCATTAAACCCTGGTAACTTGTTTGCTTCTAAAATTAACTGCCAATATGCCTCTTTATATTCCATTTTGGTCTACCACGGCCCTCCTCTGATATCCATAGAAACTTTTTCTAAAACAAAAAACTTGAACTTAGCTTGTTTACAAGTCACAGTATGTTTGTAAAGTGAATTTTTCTCATTTTTAATTTTAATATCATACAGATAAATTCTCCTTTTCAGCTTGTGCTGTTTTCCCTGTATAAAAAGCCTTGCATTTCTCACAATGGATGATAGAAACCTCCCCAAAACTATTACAATCGGTATAGGTCTTACCTACTATACATTTACTCTTACTCTTAATATAGACTGACTCATTATGCAATATATAAGGACACTGTGCACAAGCTCTGCATTTATAAGTTCTAACCTTTTATTGCTTAACTTTTTCCTATTAATACTATTTTAGTCTAGTAAATATTTTATATTTAACCCCTTATGAAAAATAAATGTAAGTGGAGTTTTGAAAACAACATCAAGGTCTGAAAAGCTAGCAAACCTTTATCATTCTCTACTAATAATATTTTAATAGTGTCAGCATCACCACTGAAGTTAGTTACAAACCCCGCCCTTAAAATCAATCTCGTTTTCTTTATTCTTATCCAAATGAACATTAATCTGTTCATTCCTGTCTCTGATGATGACAGCTTCTTTTCCTAAAAGGGGTGAAACTCTATCCTTCTTTCCTATTTTCACTTCTTCCATAACTTCATCTATCAATTTGAGGGGATACTTTCTCTCTATAAACATCTCCTTTAATATCTCACATTCCCTAAGAAAATCCTGTTCAGCAAAAGTCATTCTGCATAGCCTAACATATTGACCCTTGACAAGCTCGTTTTTTTGTTTATGGGGTGAGCACTAGTATAATATAAATATCAATTAGAAAATGTATCCTTCTGCTATGCAGTGGACTTAAATTCACTCGCCTCCATCAATTTATGAATAATTACATCTAAAAAGTTTATTTTTTCATATGTAATTCCTCAGTAAATATTAGAAAGTCTGTAGTGTTGCTAATATAACTAAAAATCTCTCGATTTCTTCTTGGTATCCGTACATAAAATGTATATATTGTCAAGGTAATGTTTATATAACCTCCAGCAATTTATGTAAGTGGAGTTAAAAACAAACTTTTGCTTCCACACAGAAAGTAAAATACTGGCATAAGTGGGAGCACAACAAGCTCCCATTGCTACCCCTCTTATCCTGACAAATGAACTCCCCTTCAAAGTATATAAAAGTATTCCTCAGAACCAACTCCATAAGCTTCAAGCAGGTTCTGAGTTCATTATTAGTAAACCCACCCTTTTCAACTAGAGCCTCCTCAAACCATTCTATACCTGTATTGTAAGGTATTACTGTGAACAGATGTACAATATCAGTAGTAACAAATATCATCTCCTCAGTGAGCAAATCTGGTTTAATACTCTTTAAGAAGTCCCAAGAATCTTTTACAACATTTCCATTACCCATCCATATTTTTTCAATTTAAAATCCAAAAACTTGACAAGCGGGAATGTTTTAGACCCACTGGCCACCACTATCAACCTAAGTGGAGGGTCTACCATATTTTTATGTGTTTTAGGTATACCAAATATAGTAGGTGCTGTAGGTGCCTCAATTAGTAAATATTTGTAAGCATCAAAGTCTATCATCCCTTCATCTAACAAATCTTTTATAGCAAAATCTATTTTCTTGTAAGCCACATTAATTTCATTTTTAGAGACCCTGGTGTATTTACTATTGTCACTTAAAATACCCATCATTTTAGCCTCATACATAATAGCATCCATCAACACAGTTCTCTCTCCCATATCTGGTTTCATAACTCTCAAATATTTATTATTTTTAAATTCTTCTAATAGGATTTTCTCATCCGGTGAGAGGTTGTAACAGAATTTATTATCCAGGATATACTTCCTCAACTCATTCTCCACCAAGGTCTCAAAATTATTTAATTGAAGATGCAAGGGAGGATTATATATACTTTTCTTCCTGGGGGCACTTTCTTATCCCAAAGCATACTCATTTTTAGGGAACAAAAGTTCCAAGTTCTTTTTCCTCACAAATAATTTAAGATCCGTTAAAACTTACTAGTGTCACATTTCCTCTTAGGGATGAACTTAAAACCTTTAGAAAACAAATACAAATCTGTTTCATTTATTTGTACAATATTATAGTGAAATATATTATAATTCTCATAGGTATACCTAAAATGATCTCTTAGAATTTCTAGTCCATCACCACTCCTTGAAGCATTCAATATCTCCTCCTCTCCGGTGTCCTCCCCCCTGTTGTAATTGTAAAATGGGTGTTTCTTGTTCTTTACTCTCTCTGACCACTGGAGTGGGGAAATTCTAAAGGGTCTTTTAAATCAAAATGTGGATTAGATTAATTGGGCTCCCTATACACATCATGTCTTTCATCCATCCTGTAATTCTCCCCCCTAGAATTTTCATAATTTCTCTGCCAACCTACATTAAATTTCTTAGATCATCTAGGTTTGGGGTAACACTGACTTTCTTCATACTCTAACCTATCCCTTTCCAGCTTTGTACATTTTCTATTAACTAAAAAGTTACACCTGTCATCTATTTTCATTCTAATATTAACAGATTTTGCCCTATCTTCTTCTACAGTAAAAACAGATCATTAACAATGCATTTATTAATTTCCTTTATCTGTGAATAAACTATTTCCATATCCCTTTCATTTTGCTTTATGATGGCCTGCATAATATCCATCCCACATGAATCAAAAATTTTGATAAGCTCTTTATGAAACTGGGAACCTTCATGTACATTATTTGGATACTTATATACTCTGAGCCCCTTAGGGACAATGCCCCTATTAATACACTCCTTCAGGTAACAATTATCCAGCCCCGGAGTTTTATGCTTTAACATAAAATCATATAATTTCTTAACATTATTGTCATAAGTGTCCACATATGAACTGTTAACATGGGGTTGCTCAAGTCCATCAAAGGAATTTTTTTTTGGTTAACCAAACCCCTAAGTTACCATCATTATTATTGTTTATGCCACCAGAAACAAGATTACAGTTACCTTGTCTAAATGTCTGTTGTTTGTTTGTTAAAATATCACTTTCCACTGCCTTATCTCTGCTGACAGCAATCCATTCTCCTAAATAGCTTGAAAAGATTCAAAATAAGAATAATGACATCAAATATCCAGACTTCAGGTAAAAAAAAAACACTTCATTGTAAGAAAAAAGTAGGCGCTTTCACGAACATACAGATCGCTTCATCAGACTAACTTAATGCAACATCACTCCACAATTTAAAGCACTCAGTATCCAATCAGTAGCTCTACATAATTAAACACATATACCTAGTAAAATGTACATTTATATAGTATAAAAATCATTAGAAATTTATGAGTAAATAAAAACATAATAAAAACATAGTGACATTTCAGCGTTTCAAAGAACGTTCCTTAAGAAAAGGTTTCAAGGAGGTGGCCCCATTGAGACCTGGTGGTTTATCTGCTTGTAGCATCAAAATCCATCTTTGCTCAACAGCCTCAGTAATATTCCTAACATAGCCACCATTCCAATATTAGTATGAATGATCTCTATAGCCACGAATTTAAAATTATGATCAGTACCAAAGCGTAGCACGTGTTGTGCTAGTGCATTATTTTCCTTACAATTCCTTATGTCCCTGTAGTTTTCTAGTATTCTATCTTTAAAAGGATGATTGGTCTTTCCAATGTAAAAAGCGTGACATTTAGTACAAAAACAAAAATATACTAAATTAGTGGTTCTACTGTCTGCATAAAATCTAGGTTCTATTTTAAAGCCATTGGTGGGATGCCTATAGAGAGCCCCATTATAAATATATTTACATGCTGAGCAAGTTCTACATATATATGTACCCTGTATATTAGGTAGTCTACGCTCTGTATACATGTGCCCATGTTGGCACAGATGTCTCTTCAATGATTTGTTATTCTTAAAAGTAAAATGGGGAACCAAATCTATGATACCTTTCAATTCTTCTACAGTATTTAGAATATTCCAGTTCTTTTTAACTATGTTGCAAAAGGGATCAATATTGCTAGAAAAAGACACAGGGAACCTTACATGTTGAGTTTTCTGTGGAATCTGTGTCACTGTGGAATTAGCGACAACCACCCTCTCATTGAAATAAGTTTTATATTTATTTTCTCTTTCAGCCCATGCTGCTTCTTTACAAGAGTCAATCTCATGTTCCTTATAACCTCTCTGTAGAAAATCAGACTTTAGTTCATTCAGGGCTGTCTGTAAATAGAAGTTATGTCCTTACCATAATGTTCCATGTGGAGTGTTCATCTCGCCTTTGTTCTTACACATGGGGTTCGGAGCCGATCCTCGGCTCCGTGTCGGCCGCTTGCAAGCTCTGCATCGAGAAGAAGCTCGAGACAACCTAATACCCACAATCCCCCTCTGCCTTTACCTCGGATCTAGTTTGCAAGCAAACCAGTAGTCAGAGAGAGCACACTCATGCCAAAAATTACATAAAGCAAGAAATCATGTATAACTATATATATATACACATGTACATCATACATATACAACCACTGCAAATGCAGAAGTAGGATATTCCAGACCAGGTACCAAATTGAACGTTCTTCCTGAGGGTGGGTGGGTGGGAATGTAAGAACAAAGGCGAGATGAACACTCCACATGGAACGTTATGGTAAGGACATAACTTCTATATGTGAGAGTGTTCAATCTCGCCGTTTGTTCTTACACATGGGTAGCGTCCCCAGCTCCATGTTCCTGAGGAACTCACGGGAGAACGTTCTTGAGCACAGTGGAACCAAAGGTTGCCCTGTCCCTAGAAACCCTGTCCACTTTCTAATGAGAGATGAATGTATGAGGTTTAGCCCAAGTAGCAGCTGCACAAATCGTGTCTAATGGTAGGCGAGCTGCATGAGCCAGGGATGTAGACACTGATCTTGTAGAATGTCCTTTAGGTTTGACAGACAAAGTTTGATATGAAGAATCATAAACGTATATAATACAATCAGTTAGCCATTTAGAAAGAGTTCGCTTAGTAACAGCTACACCTTTCCTGCTGTCAGCAAAGGCTACAAAAAGTTGATCAGATTTCCTGTGATCCTTTGTTCTATCCAAATAAAACCTGAGTTGTCTATGGACATCCAATTTGTGTAACATATACTCTAACTTATTAGAGTGATTCTTGAAAAAGGTAGGTAATTCAATGGACTGATTAATGTTATTGATAGAGCAAACTTTGGGGAGAAAGGATGGATTAGTGCGAAGAGATACTCTGTCAGAGTGAAAGATCAAATAAGGGTGTTTAATAGAAAGAGCCTAAATCTCAGACACTCGCCTAGTGGATGTAATGGCTACCAAGAAGAGAGTTTTCCACGATAAATACTTCAATGGAAAAGAGGAGGCTGGTTCAAAAGGGGGCAACATCAATTTGGATAATAACAGGTTCAGATTCCAAGGTGATGTGGGAGATCTAACTGGTGGTCTAATGTGAAAAGATCCTTTTAAAAGGCCTTACAAAGTCTGTGAGCCATAATAGGTGCCCCACATTCTTCCACATGAAAGTTGGAAATGGCAGCCAATTGCACTCTTAAAGTGGCAGGAGAAGCTCCTTGATGGAACAATTCTGTTAAAAACTCCAATATCTTGTTTAACGGAGCTATGACAGGGTCCAAATGATGTGAGTTCGCCCAGAAAACAAAACACTTCCATTTTCTAGTGTAGGTCTTAGTAGTGGAAGCTTTATGAGAAGCCACTAGTATATTCTGAACTGCCGGTGTAAGAGAATCAGACCTGGCTAAAAAGGGAAGCGGAGCAGCCAAGCTGCTAGATGGAGTGATTCGAGAGAGGGGTGAGGAACCCCTGACGAGTGAGTCAGCAGACCTGGCTCTGGGTCCAGGATCCAAGGTTCCCGAATGCGGTGTTGCAAAAGAAAGGGGAACCAAATTTGACGAGGCCAGAATGGGGCAATGAGGATTATCATCCTTTGTAGGTTGTTGGCTTTCTGCAGAAACTTTGCAATCAGGGGAAAGGGAGGAAAAGCGTACAGGAGACCCGGGGCCAATCGTGCACCAGCCGTCCCTGGGGACTTCCCCTGGAGGGGGTAATAGGGCAAAGTAGCTCCTGCATTTGGCGTTCATTGGAGACGCAAAGAGATCGCAGGAAGGCTGGCCCCACTTGCGAAAAATCTTCTTCGCAACTGACTGTTTGAGGGACCACTCGTGAGGCAACAGGATTGCTCTGCTCAGCCTGTCGGCTATAACGTTGGATGACCCCGGGATGTGCATTGCGATCAGAAAGCGACCCGTGGACTCCGCCCATTGCCAAATTCTCATGGCCTCTCTGCATAGCTGATAAGACCTGGTTCCCCCTTGCTTGTTTATGTACCAGACTACAGACATGTTGTCTGTCTGAACTGCAATAGTCCCTAGAGGAAGAAGGGGAGCAAAGTGTTGCAACGCTAGAAACACTGCCCTCAACTCTAGAACATTGATGTGCAGATTGTACTCTAAATTGGTCCATTCGCCTTGGACTGTCTGTCCCTGAAAGATGCCCCCCCACCCTATCAGGGAAGCGTCCGTGGTTACCGTAGCTGTCGGCGTGGGTAGCACAAATGGTCTTCCGCTGGAAAGGTTGCAAGTCTGAAGCCACCAGGCTAGATGTGATTTGCATGTGTTTGTAATCAGAATTTTGTGTGTCAGAGGTAGCTGTTGGAATGACCATTGTGCAAACAGTAGCCATTGTAGAACTCTCATGTGCAGTCTTCCCAATGGTATCGCAATGAGAGAAGCTGCCATGAGACCCAAGACCTTCAGAACCAGTTTTGCTGGGGATTTTCTGGATGACAGAAGGAGAGATATTTGACTTTGTAGTGAGGCTATCCTTTCTGGAGGGAGCCTTAGAATTAAATGATCAGAATCTAATTCGCTCCTATGAATAAGATATGCTGTGATGGCTGTAGTAAAGATTTTTGAAATTTACGGAAATTCGAGGTGAACACAAAGTTGTAGAGTGTAATCTCTGGCCTGTATCAGTTGGCCTTGGTGGTGGCAGAAAGGAGCCAGTCGTCCAGATACGGAAACACCTGGAATCCTAGGCGTCTCAGATGAGACGCTACCACTGCCATGCATTTGGTGAAAACCCTGGGGGCTGAGGTCAGACCAAAGGGCAGGGCTCGAAACTGATAGTGATTGGCTCCCAGCCGGAAGCGCAAATGATCTCTGGACGCCCTGGCCATTTTGATGTGGTAGTATGCGTCCTTCAGATCTATTGAGCACATCCAGTCGTCCTTCTGTAAGAATGGAAGGATCGATTGAAGCGTGACCATTCGGAACTTTTCTTTCTTGACGAAGGTGTTGAGGTTGCTTAGGTCCAGAATCGGCCTCCAGTCCCCTGTCTTCTTTGGATCTAAAAAGAACCTTGAGTAAGTTCCGAATCCTATTTGGTCCGCTGGGACTGGTTGGATGACTCTTTTTTTCTAGCAGCTTTGAAATTTCTATAGCTGCTGGATCTCGCAGATGGGGTGGCACATCTGGGAGTCTTCTCTTTGGAATGGGGGTGGATAGGAATGGTATTCTGTAACCTCTGGTAACAACGCTTTTTACCCAGTTGTCTGTAGTAATGTTTTGCCAGGCCTGAGGGTATAAAGCTAGCGACCCCGACTGCCTCCAGAGCAGGACAGTCGGGCCTCCTCTCAGGAGTGCTGGAAAGGTTTTCCAGGGGGTGTATCCCTGTCACCTTGGTTTTGTGGACCCCCTCTGCCGCCAGGGTGGCATCTTCCACCTCTGCCCCCTCCTCTGCCTCTAGAGGGGGCATCACCCTGCGTGCCTGGGAAAGACCCTTGGGGTTTTCGAAACCACATTTTCCCACCGCGTTGCCCTTTGGGGTACGGTCTGGATGGGGTGGAAAAACGGACTCCGACAGCAGACAGAGTCTTTCCCTCCTGTTCACACCGGGTAAGGGTCTCCTTTACTTTTGGGCCAAAGAGAGTGGCACCATCAAATGGGGCGTTAGTAAAGGAAGACTTGAAGGCTTCCACAAATGAACATAAGCGCATCCAGGATTGTCTTCGAAGAGCAATCACTGAAGCTGCTGCCCTACTCGATCCTTCGGCTGCGTATGAGATCAGCCTCATGGATGAGTTAACAATGGATGTAAGGGTATTGAGATGTGCTGTAACTTTCTCTGAAACAGCAGCATCTGTAGTACCCTGGAGGGTATCTCCCAACTCTTTGATTAGATCCCTCTGTAGACGTGTAAAGTGGGTCAAATAGTTTAGGGATCGCATAGAAAAATCCGCTGAACTAGAAATGCACTTCCCGTACCTGTCCATAGTCCTAGAATCTTTGTTAGGCAGATGGACAGATGAGGAAGATTCCGACATCTCCTTTTTCGTGGCCGCTGCCACCACCATAGCGTCCACTGGAACTCCCTTTGTGAGGTAAGCCTTGTTTTGGGGTGCAGTAATATACTTATTAGGCTTTCTAGGGACTGGTTCCACCGTGTCAGGTGTCTCCCACGCCCTTCGAGCAATCAGCTCCATTAACTCATCGAAGGGCGGAGTGACCCAGGAGGAGGAAGGGCGAGCACCAAATGCCTTCAGCAAGACTGACTCATCCTCAGAAGGGGGAAGGGACTGCCAATCACCTCTCTGTTTTAGGATCTCCAAGATGTCAGCAAAAGAGACATCTTCTGAAGGTGACTTTGGGGACCCTTCTTACTCATCCAAGTCAGTGTCCGATGTCAATGATTCTTGTGGAGAATCTAAGTGTCTCCTCTTACACAATCTTTTCCTAGGGACTTCTTCGGGGGGAGCATCCGAAGAAGCCTCCGAGGAAGAGGGGGCACCCTCCAGGGGTGGCTGAGACACCGGTGCTCGATGCTTGGATGTGACCATTGGTGCAGAGGAGGATAACGGTCCTTTATGGGGAGGAGAGGCTGCTTCTACTGATGTGGTCATCTGAGTAGACAACACCTTCCTCATGAGATCGAAGGCCCCCGGGTCCCGAGTCGAGGTATCTCCCGGTTCCGAAGAAATGGGGAGAATCCCCGAAACAGGCACCGAAGGTATCGACCCCGAGGACGGAACCGAGTCGATCCGAGCCGAGGCCCCGAGAGGGAGAGTCGGAACCGAAACATCGGTTCGACTCTCGGTCCCGGAACCAAGGATGGATCTTCGGCTCCGAGACTCCGGTACCGGATCCGACGGAGTCGAGGTGAACGGAGCCGACCGAGAAAAGGACGGTTCTGGCACCGAGGGCTCCACAATCAGTAGATCAGCCTCTTCCGGCTCCAAAGACTGGACAGGTCTCGGAGGAGGAACAGATGGAGATAATGGAAGGCCTTCAAGTCTCGACATCAATTGGGTGGAAACCGAGATGAGTTTGGATAAGGCCGTATTCTCCAGTAATTTCTGCACCACGCGGTCAACATCGGTGTCAGAGAGGGGCCTGGAAGAACGGGTCGAAGGAATCGAAGACGGAGCCGACCTCAACAGTGTCGGGGGAGGGAGCTCCGTCACCGGTTCCAAGACTCGAGGCTCGGACACTGACAACAGTTGAACACTCGGCCCCGAGGTCTGTGGAACCGGTGATCGAACCTTAACCGAAGAGCTCGGAGCCGATGACTTGGGCTCCGACGTCTTCAATTCCTTCGAGGACTTGGATGCCTGGTCTGAAGCATCCAGAGCCTCTTGAAAGGAAGGTTTCAATAAACCCCTATCCATGAGTTTCCTGGCCCTATCTGTCATGACCCTCCCACTGAAAGAATGACAAATAGAGCAGTCTTCTTGCAGATGGAGAGGGCCAAGACAGTAGACGCAGGAACTATGATTGTCAGTGATTGACATTTTTTGCCCACATTGGCAATGCTTAAAACCAGATTTAGTCTTCTCAGACATCTTAACTAAATGTGGAAAAAAAGGTGAAAAGTCAAGTCCAGGTAGTATGTCAAATCCGGTGTAATTGTCAAATCCAGTTAAAGAGAAATGTATATCCAGTAATTGTCAAATCCAGTTGTTCATAGGTTCATAGGTTCATAGGTTCATACTAGGCTATCTGCCCGAGGGCATTTACAAGCCTAGCCCATAGTTTTGTGGCTTACGCCACCCCTTTAGTATGGGGAACTATACCCATTATTTTGCTGTGCTCAAATCCTAAAGATTTTGTCAAATCCTAAAGGGGTGGTAGGCCCCGAGGGAAACTCTAATAAGTTTAAAATTAAACTTAAACGGAACCGAGAATTCCTCAACCGTACCACACACACACACTTAGTCACTAAACAAAGTTTATAGAAGAAATTTAAGTAGAAACAACAAGAAAAAAATCTTAATCTTAGCTTTAGTTGTTCGAGCTTGACCCAGTGATGCGAACGCTGCAGCGGCAAACTAGATCTGAGGTAAAGGCAGAGGGGGATTGTGGGTATTAGGTTGTCTTGAGCTTCTTCTCGATGCAGAGCTTGCAAGCGGCCGACACGGAGCCGAGGATCGGCTCTGAACCCCATGTGTAAGAACAAACGGCGAGATTGAACACTCTCACATTTAATGGTTATCATTATATAAATGCATAACTCGATAACATTGCCCTTTCAAAATATTACGTGGGAATGCCTATGATGCATACTTTCCCTGTGTAACAATTTATTTTTATGGACTGGTTTTCTATAAAAACTTGTGTTAATTTTACTTAAATTAGCCTTATTGATTGTCACAGCCAAAAAATCAATACAGTTAGAAGAATATTTATAAGTGAATCTTAAGAAATTAGTAGAATTCCCCAAGAACGTTATAAAACTTTCCGGTCTATTAATAGTTGTTGTGTTTTTCGGCTTTTCCCGGTTAGGGGTCGCCACAGCGGAACTCCGGTCCGCTAATGATTGGCAGTGCCACTCCATAATAAAAAAGGTCATCCACAAAGCATACATACCATAACACATGTTCAGAAAAAACAATGGAGGACAACACATATTCTTTTTCCAATTTGACAAGTGCTAGGTTGGTGTAGCTGTTGCCACATGCTGTGCCAATAGCCACACCAACTCTCTGCACATAAAATTCATGGTTGAAAACAAAGACATTATTTTCCAAAACAATTTCAAGTAATGTACATAACAAACAAACTTTGTGATTACTATAAGACGGGTGTTCGTTAAGAATCATTCTGATATTATCTATGCCCCACTCATTTGACATCACAGTAAACAGAGATTCGATATCTAGTGTTATCAGCCAATAGTCATGTGTAAGATGTCTGGTAACTGTGTATAGTTGCTCCAAAAATGACTTGGTGTCCTTAAGTACAGTTTGATAGCTGTCTAATCTTCTTCTTCTTCTTTCGGCTTTTCCCGGTTAGGGGTCGCCACAGCGGAACTCCAGTCCGCTAATGATTGGTAGTAGATTTTTATGGTGCCGAGGTGCCAGCCCGACGCACAACCTTCAACAAAGGCACGCCCATTCACGCATGTCTTTTGAACACCACTTGACCGCGGGGAAGACATGCAGACTTCACACAGGAGTTCCAGCCGAGAATCGAACGAGAGAACCTCTTGCTGTGAGGCGACAATGCTACCGCTGCATCACCACGGCTGCAGTTTGATAGCTGTCTAATATAGGGAATAAATTATTTTCTATAAAAATAGAAAGGGGCTCAGTAACCCACCATCCACCAGAGAAAATGGGGCGCATTGGAGGACACTCCAAATTTTTATGTATTTTCGGAAGACCATATAACATGGGAATAAGTGGGTGCTCAACTTCAAAATACCTAAAGAGACTTTCTGATATCATGTTCGACATGAACATATCAAAAACATAAAAGGAAACTTTCTCAATAATAGCATTTACTACAGTTTTGGACACATTGGTATAGGTATTAGGATCATTCAATAGTGCTTCTATCTGTTGCATATATAAATCATTACCAAGAACAACTATCCCCCCACCTTTATCTGCTTGTTTGATAACAACAGAATGCATCTGTTTAAGCTCAACTAGTGGAGTGTATTCATCCTTATTCATATTATAGAAACTAGCTTTTGCCCCATGTTCATATTCGTGCCTAATCTGTTCTTCATAAATATTAATAAAGGCATCTATCATGGCATTCAGTGGGGGTGTAAAGGTACTTGGCTTTTTAAACAATTGAGTTTGTTCAGTATTTTCCCTGAACATGGCTTGTAAGGTCAAAGTTCTGCCAAAAAGTTTCAAATCACATACCATAACAACCAGACTGGCCTGTTGAGCAGGGATAAATGAAAAGCCTTTGTTTAGTAAATTAATTTGTGCTTGTGTAAGCTCAATATCAGAAATATTAAAAACAAGGTTATTGTTACCATGTACATTCATATTCATCTGCGATGATTTCATGTTTGTACACTGTCCATGAGAGGTAAAGGCTGCTGTTTGTGTCGCCTTCCCCTGCTTAAAGATCTCATTTTGATGGGTAGAGGTGTTGAAAGCATAAAAGGAGTGGTAGGACCTGTTCTCTTGCCATGCTCCAAGTTCCCAGCTGTTAAAAAAGCCTCTGAAACAGCATGACTTTCCAAATTATCAGTGCTTGTGTGTATGCTGGTATTCATAGTAGCTTCAGCTCCTCCATTGTCTTTTCATCTAGCTCCACCCCCCCCGATCAGGCTGTATTTCATGATTCATGTTTGGAATGCCTCCTGTTGGTCTGGGTTCAGTGGCTAGTGAACTTGATTGGTTAGACTTCGTAGATGCAGTCTCAGACTGTGAGAGCTGATTGACATTAGCTGGCTGAACAGTTCTATTAGTTCTCGGCCATGAGAAAACAGCCCCATTTTTGAAGTCTGTTAGATCTCTTTGTAATTTTCTCAATTTTTTCTGATTGTAACCTTTTCTCATAGGAGATAATGCTGTCATGCAAAGAATCTAGCGTATCTCCAATAATTTCAGCAGAGAAAGTATCATAAATATTGTTTTGTAGTACATTAATTCCATCTTGTAATTCTCTTTCAAGTGGGATAGAAAAGTCAATCAAAAGTTGTATGTATTCACTGCTGAAGCGTAAATTCAGGCTCTGCCATCTCACCAGTAGTTATGGATATGTCTCACCGTAACTAGGCATATTTAATATCCGCAAGCCCCTTGGCACAACTTTAAACTTAAGGCAGGCTTCCAGATGGAAGCGCTGCCATTGTAACCTCTTAAATTTATAAAGTTTGTTTTCCAAGTCTCTGTATTTATGTAGAAAGTTGGTATGCATCTCATCATTGTCTCTCACCTCATGAATGTCACTACTTTCAAGTGCCACGCTAAGTACTGGATTCACATTAAGGGACATTCTCTGTAAACACTGACTATACAGTCCAAATGATCCTTGTCTCTCAGCTTCAGGATTGTAGGGAAATTCAATTTGGTTACCTTCAGCCATGCCCCAGGCCTGAATTAACAAGAAAGGTATCATAGATGTGGTTCCCCATTTTACCTTTAAGAATAACAAATCATTGAAGAGACATCTGTGCCAACATGGGAACGTGTATACAGAGTGTAGACTACCTAATAAACAAGGTACATATATAAGTAGAACTTGCTCAGCATGTAAATAATGGGGCTCTAACAGTGTAAATGTTGGTAGTGTGTATCTAAGTCATTATTAAATATTTGCCAAGAAATGCTGAAGTCACATATATTTTTTACCTTTTTGATAAAACAAATCACAATATTTTGGTGAATGTACCATATACACCCGAGAAATTTGTAATTAATTTATTTATGTGAATGTCAGCTTTAAACTTATACCTTAAGCATTATGTGTGATGCTCTTTTACTGAAATAGTTACAGAAACTTGATTAATATTATATTTCTCATAATCTGACAATTAAACAAAGCATGATATCTCATCTCCTGTAACAGACAGAGACTACATATGGGTTCATAGGTTCATAACAGTGTACTAGGCTAATGGCCCTGGGGCCTTTACAAGCCTAGCCCATAGAAGTGCCCTGACATTGCACTGCCTGTCATTATTTCCCAGTGCCGCTATCAAGTATAGCCACTGGAGTGATCCCTGGGGTGAACTTTCTATTTCCCATTCACTCATCAAGATTTCTCTTGAAGAGGGCTAGTGAGGTGCTCTGCTTGACATGTATGGGAAGTCTATTCCAGAGCATGGGCAGTCTCTGGGTTATGAACCTGTCCTTCCAGCATATTCTGTAGATTGTGGCAATGAGGTTGAGGTCTCTGGAGCGTGTGGTGTAGAGGGATATCAGTTTACACGTTGTGTGGCTCAATGTCAGCTTCAAAATTATCCATCATGTGTGTTGTCACCATGCTCCCTTGCAAAGATATGGGCATAATAATGAGAAATATCCAAATTTCCATAATGCAACAAATAAGCCGAATATTTGATTTCTGTCCTTGTCATAGATAAGCATTAATTTTTGCAGAAATTGATGTTTGTTTGTTCTGCTGTAAATATCACACTTCACCTCTGACCTTGCCTTACTTCCTTGCACACATTGTCACAGAAATATGGCAAATATATTGATTTTTATAATCCTACAAGCAATCAAACTGTGACATCTGTTCATGTATGATACTTACAATTCTTATCATTACATGAAGTTGTACATTTTAATAGTATCTTCCAAAGGATATCTCACTCATCATCTTGCCATCTTCCCTAGCACAATTTACCAAAATATGGAAAAAAATATCATAATTTTCATAACCTAAGTCATAAACAAACTGATAGCTGTACACGTGTACAGCATACAGAGTACAGTTCTGTTACCACCTTGTAAGTACTAATACTGTCTTCAAAAAGTAGGTTATACTCAGCATGTTGACATGTTCCCTACCACAGTTATTCGCCAAAATATGACAAAATATTATAATTTTTATATCCTAAGTCATAAACAAACTGTGATATCTGTACATGTGTACAGCATACAAATACAGTTCTTTTACCATTTTGTAAGTACTAATACTGTCTTTAAAATTCCTATCTTAGTTATTCGCTGAAATATGGAAAACAATATAATAAATTTCATAACTTAAGTCGTAAACAGTGATATCTGTACAGGTGTACAGCATACAAATACAGTTCTTTTACCATCTTGTCCGTACTAATACTGTCTTTAAAATGAGATCTTACTCAGCATGTTGAAATATTCCCTACTACAGTTATTTACCAAAATATGAAAAAATATAATACATTTCATAACCTAAGTCATAAACAAACTGTGATGTGTGTACATGTGTACAGCATACAGATAGTTCTTTTATCATCTTAAAATGAGATTTTACTCAGCATGTTGACAAGTTCCCTAGCAAACTTATTCAAAAAATATCAAAGTTAATTTTCATAACCTGAGTCATGATATTTAATATCTGTACATATAAATATAGCGTGCAATTACAGTTCTTTTACTGTGTTGCAAGTAGTGAAAGAGATTTTCATAAAATGTAATAGAGTTTCATTTATCATAGTGGTCTACTTTGGTCATGGTTGTTTTCCATCCTTTGTCACTAGGTGCATGTTGCTAGGATATCCTGCATTGCTGCCATCATGCCATTATGGAGATCAGTCAAGAACAAGCTAATGCCATTTTCATTTAGGTGAACTCCATCACTTCTGAAAAGGTGAACATCTTCTACAGTGATGCTGTTATGGCTGATTATTGATCTGCCAACCCTGTGCATCAAGCCATGCATGAACCCATTCTGTAACCATCTGGCCTTGTGTGCTGCCCTTTGGATGTTTGCATTGCTCCAGTTCTGGCAAGGAGTTATGTCAGACCACACAAAATGACAACATGGCAACCACGACTGCATGTGTTCAAAAATCACCTTGATTTGAAACCTCAGCTCTCCAAGCGGATGAGTGATAACATCATTCCCAACAATGTGCAACACAAGAACATCAGGTTCAGGGTAGATGGAACACTTGTCTTGCAACAACTGCAGAAGTCCACTCCAATGCACACCTCTTCTTGCAATCCACTGTACCTTCATGCTAGATGTGGGGAAGCTCAAGTTGTAGTATTTGCCACTTCTGGAGGCATGACTGGCAGCCCAATGAATGTAGGAATGGCCACACACCCACACTCTGACTTGTCGTTCCCCTGCTCTTGAAGCCATGTCACTGTCAGAAGGTAGAAGCACCTGCACAGGGAAATGCAAATAGATTGCTGGTGATATTTGGGAGATTTACTAGATTACTACATATAAATATATACAATATGCATTACCTTGTTTGCCAGTTTGAATCTTCACTCCTGTCCACACTGGTATTATTCTTTTGATAAGGTACATTATTTGCAGTGATGATGCAGAGGTACATATCTACCAACCAGGAAAACACCAACTGATATACACTAACAGGCATGAGGCTTCTGTAGCACTTGAGGGCATCTGAAGTGTCCCATATCTGCGCTGTCCACACTCAGACGGCTAAGACTGGCACTGTCTCATGACTTCCTTCCATGTCAGCAATCTGCCTTATTTCTGCTTTTTCCATTTCCATGTGTCCTTTCAGCAATAGACATAAGGAATCAAAGGTGGGAAGTGACCTAATGTGTCTTGCCCTGACCTAAATACTTTTACTTTACCTGAACGGAGTGAGAGCGAGAGGAGAGCTAAACAAAGGGTAATTAAGAAAAGAAAAAGACTTACCTATTTTTTTTTCTTTTTGCGTGTGTCCTTTCAGTAATGGAAAGAAGACATCACAGGGGTATCCTTGAAACCATGCATATCCAAAAAAGCAGCACAATGAGACTGAGCTGAAGAGTCTGCAAGTACCCTACTGCCATCCTGGATGATCCTAAGATTCATGTTGTTTAGGTATGACTACATAACTGTATTTCTGTTGTGCATTGCATACTGTACATTTTCTGCTGTCAGCAATCCGCAAGATGTTTATGGCAATGGTACTCACTGAAACATTCAACACACAGGTTGATCTTGCAGGTCAGGGATCCCCATGATGGTTCAGCATATTTACCCTTGCTTGATTTCCACAATTTCACTGTAAAGTGTGATCCATTCTCAAATCAGTTCACAGGCTCTGGGGCAGTAATTTCAGTGCAGCTTTTCTTCTTTTTGTAACTGGCAAGGAGATGCATACCTAGGTTCCTTCAAAACCGTAACTGTGTTGTCGGAATAATGCATCCAGAGCATGACACTTACTGTGTCTGTAGCTGTTACTGTGTGGTAGCTGTTACTTTCACAGAATATAATGAAAGCATTCACTATAGCCATACCCCATAAGAACCAGAACATGTACAGCCACCATTTGCAGACCTTTCTTGCAGCTGGATACTGTGACCTGAGATGATTGCTAAGTCCACTCCATTCATGCAACTGTTGTGCAGGTTTACAACTGGTGGATGTGGCATCAATGCCTTTGTTCCATCCTACTTTCTTCTGCATGTGCTGGAGATCAGCAAGGTTGGGTAACTATTAATTGACAGCAGAAATACTGGGTTGCTGTCCTTCCATTCAGTAGTCAGCAGTGGGCCACTCTGCATTTGCTTGTAGTACCCTCGAGGTGCTTTAACAATGGCCTGTCTGTTGAATGTTAGAGGCCATCCTAACCTATTGCTGTGCATGGTTCCACAGCAGTATAGACCATCTTGCAGCAATTGCTGTGCCAGAGGGACAGAACTAAAGAATTTATCAAAGTAAATATGATGCTTCTTGCCAATCAGTCCTCTAATTAAGTCAACCACAAGTCAGTGTGCCAGTCCGACCTCTGTATTTTGCTCTGCATTTCCAGTGTATACCTGGAATTCACATACGTACCCATTGTGAGAGTCTGCCAGCACCCAAATCTTAATGCTATACCTCTCTGGCTTACCAGGCATACACTGTATAAATGTCAAGCGTCCACAGAGGCCAACCATGGCTTTGTCTACTGCCATCTCATGATGCACGTTGTACTGTTTCCTGCATGCACAAAATACTGCATCCAGTATGTCATTGCAGTGGAAATACTGCTGAATTTTTTTAAACCTCTCTTGTGTCATGTACTGAGCTATTGGGAAGTGACCATGTACATGGTGTGCTTCCCAGTACTGCCTGTATTTTGAAACATTTACAGTAGACATGTATATTTTAATACCAATAAATGTGCCTATGTCTGTAAGACAAACCAGACTCTATTGCTTATCAACCTTGCCTGTTGCAGCCTGCCTCTGTGCAACATTGTGATTAATTTCATTGGCGATAAGGGAGTACAGCTCCTCGGGGAACATCAAGTTCATACAGTCCATCTCTATGCTATCTGAGCCAGGTTAGTTACAAGGGCTACTGGACCCACAAAGTAATCAATATGTACTGCTGTGACGTATTTCTCCCACGTGATCTTACATAGTGGGCATGCTTGACATATCTTAGTGGGTAGACTGGCACACTTTGGAATGGAAGTCCTGTATGGTTCATAAATGGTGCTCTATGACCACTGGCAGTGAAAATTGTATTGCATGCACTTGTGAGAGAAGTACTAACAGACATTCCATGCTGAAGCAACATCGTTTCCCTTCATGACAAGGAGCTACTTCATCTCAGATGTAGTGGATTTTCTCCATCCCAATCCACATACTCTGGACTACTCTGAACCTCATGGAGGCTCTGTTCCTGGAAATGATGTCCAGCTTGTAATGAGATACAAATGTATGGGCTGTGGACCAAGTAGCTGTAGCACAGATTTCATCAATTGGCGTTCTAGCAGAAAAAGCAGAAGAGGTCAGCACTGATCTAGTGGAATGGGCTCTAACTGGCTGGGGAAGTTGCTTTCCTTGTTGAGAATAAACTGTGGAAATACATTCCGTAATCCAATGTAGCTAATGTAATTTTAGAGACAGCCTGGCCCAACCTGTTTGGTGAAAAGGGAATGAACAACTGCTCCGACTTTATACGAGGTCCAGTTCTATGTAGGTAGAAACGTAACTGCCTGTGAATGCCCAAAGAATGTAACATGTATTTGCCTTTATTGGAGTAATTGGGAAAGAACACAGGTAAATGAATGGTCTGGTTCATGTTTGCCTCCGGAGTGACCTTTGGAATGAAGGAAGGGTTCATATTAAGACAAACTCTATCCTTGAAAAAGGTTATGTATGGTGGTTGAGAAGACAGAGCCTGAAATTCAAAAACTCTTCTGGCTGATGTAATAGCCACAAGAAAGGCCGTCTTCCATGACAAATACTTCAGCTTGCAAGAACTAGCAGGTTTAAAGGGTTTCTGGATAAGACATTGGAGTACTAAAGTAAGATCTCAAGGGGGAGAAGAGTCCTTGATTGGAGGTCTTAGGTGAAAACCCCCTTTTAAGAATTCCCAACATAGTTTGGAAGAAGAAAGGGTAGAAGGAAACCCAAATCCCTTCCCAATATGGAAATTGGTGATAGCCACAAGTTGTACCTTTACTGCAGAAAAACTTGCTCCCTCATGGAAAAGCGAACTCAAAAAAAAAGGACATCCAAAACTGAAGCTGAAAAGGGGTCTATATTACGATGTGAAGCCCAGATGGAAAACCTTTTCCATTTGCTACAATATATTTTCTTGGTGGAGGGCTTTTGAGAGGTAGGAATAATGTCACAGACAGGTGAAGGCAACCTGGACTTTAGCAAAATTACTGGAAGTGGAGAAACCAAGTGGTTAGTTTGAGGGACCAAACACTGGGGATCTGTCATTCCATTGGATGTGAAATGAGATCCTGTCTGGGATCTAGTATCCATGGAGGATATCTGATGGGAGACCGCAGGAAAGAGAACCATACCTGACAAGGCCAGTGAGGGGCAATGAGGATAAGGCTGGTCTTCAACCTGCTGGCTTTCTGTAGAACTTTGGGTATTATTGGGATTGAAGGATAAGCATACAGGAGACCCGGGGGCCAATCGTGGACTTCAGCAACACTGGGTGACTGCCCCAGAGGGGGGATCAGAGCAAAGTACCTGCTGCATTTGTTGTTTAGTGAGGAGGCAAACAGATCACAGCAAGGTTGGCACTAATGGCTGAAAATCTCATTCGCTACTGACTGGTTCAGGCACCACTTGTGAGGACTCAAAATGGACCTGCTCAAATTGTCAGCCAGAATGGTGAATTCTCCCAGGATGTGTGTTGCAACGAGAAAGTGGTTCAAAGCAATCGCCCATTCCCAGACCCTCATGGCCTCTCTGCAGAGCGGGTAAGGCTGGGTTCCCCCATGCTTGTTGATGTACCATACCACTGACATGTTGTCCATCAAGATTGCAATCGTCCCCAGAGATTGGCAGTCCTGAAAGGCCTGCAACATGAGGAGGACAACCCTCATCTCCAGAATGTTTATGTGCAGTTTGGTCTCTGTAGGAGACCACGTGCCTTGGACCATCCTTCCCTGAAAATGTCACCCCACCCCAACAGGGAGGCATCCGTGGTCACTGTGGCCACAGGAGAGGGGAGGACAAAAAGTCTGCCTAGATGAAGATTGTCTGTGAGCATCTACCATTGCAGATTACATCTGCAAATTGGAGTAGGCTTCATTCGGGTTGATAATGGTCGACACTGGATAGACCACTGAATCACCAGAGTCCACTGGAGAACTTGCTTGCAGAACCTGGCTAAAGGCACCAGAAAGATGGCAGCCAACATGCAGCCCAAGGCTATGTAGACTAGGTGAGCTGAAGGAGATGGTGTTTCTAGTAGGCATTGTACCTGCTGCCTGAGAAACGATATAATCTGTAAGGGAAGAGCTGCAACTTATGTTATTGTGTTCAACTAAGTCTTAATGAATTTGATGTCCTGGATTGGGGCCATCTTGGAATTTGCCATATTCACTGTGATTCTCAGGTGAGAAACAGGCGCAACATCATCTGAATCACCCAGAGTAGTTGATGTCTTGTAGATGCCATTAGGAGCCAAACATCCAGGTAGGGGAACACCTGGAATCCTTGCAGATGGAGATACGCTGCGACTACTGCCATACATTTGGTGAACACCCACGGGGGCAGTGGTAAGACCAAAGGGCAGTGCTCTGAACTGGTAATGATCAGGCCCTAGCCGGAAGCATAGATATCTCCTGGAGTGCCTGTCTATTTTGATATGATAGTACGCATCCTGGAGATTCACCAAACACATCCAGTCGTCCTTGTGCATGAGCAGCAGAATAGACTGTATTATAACCATGCGGAACTTTGTCTTCCTAACAAACAGCTTCAAACTGCTTAGATCCAGGATGGGTCGAAGGTCCCTGGTCTTCTTTGGCACCAAAAAGAAGTGTAAGTTCCGCATCCTCTTTGTTCAGTTGGGACCCGCTGGATGACTCTTTTGTCCAGAAATTGTTATACTTCTTGAAGGGCATTCTCCCTCTGATTGGATGGCATGTTGGGGAGATGCTCCCTGGTGTGGGGAGGAGGATGGGAAAAGGGACAAAGCCAGTACGGTTGTCCAAAATATCTGATCGATTAGGTCCAGGGGTATTGTGAAAGCAATAATAACAATTCTATCACTGAGACATCCCTCTAACCTGAACTGTACCCAGAAGTGACATTGCCATACATATGTGATGGATCAATGCTACAATTAAAGTAAAAGCAGTAAGAACTGTACACACAAATAACAAAGTCAGAAATATTGCCTTACATATTGTGTTGGTCAATGCCAAAAGTTGTAATAACATTTGTATGACTGAGTCATTCCTCTCACCTAAATTGTACACACCAATCACAAAGCTGACCTGGATCACACCTGATTTAAAATATTTAGCTACCCTTCAATGCTGTCACATCTAGAGTGTTAAGTCATCAAGACACCAATGCTGCTAGAATTTGAGCAGAGACAAATCTCAGTCAGATATGCAAGTTTGCTACTATGCGTCAAGTCAACTATAATGTCACTCTTGCTGTGGCTGCATCTTACATTAGAATGCCGTGCTCTAAATAAGGCTTTCAGGCCACAGGTTAAAATTTTGCGCATGGAATGTAATTCATACTCTCTGTGTATAACAGACACAAGGCATTCTCTAATAAATATGCAGTTTTGTCCCATAGCAACAGAAGGAATTCCTAACCATGGTTGGGATACCTTGGTCAGAATCCAAGACATTGCAATGAATATTTTCAATCTGCTGCTGCACCAATTAAAGTAGAAATGCATGTATGTCTGCTGGGATCTGGAAGATATAGGGAGGTTGGCGTAATGGTTATGGTGCTTACCTTAGAAACACAAGGTGCAGGGTTTGAGTCTGACATGGGGTAATTAGCTAGGCTTAAAAATGGCCCATAAAGGCAGTTAGCCTAGTACTAACCTATGAACCTAAGTAAGAAAGTTCTAAGATGTGAAAGGAGGCCTTTCAGGGACAAAATTAAAAACAGTTATTCACACATGAAGTTACAGAATCTTGCTCTAAAACTGATTATTAAAATCCAACACAAGATAAATAATCAAGTGTAATGTTAAAATCTGATGTGTGGAATCCAAGGTTTAAATAAGCACCTTAACAATTTTGTAATTTTATAAGAGCAATAATTAACATCTGTTTGTATTTTTGAGCCTTTGTTCCCCCTTTATTTAGCTTTATCCACATTTCCTAAACTGACGTCGAGAGATATGCAAACATGTACACGCGCACACACACACACACACACACACACACACACACACACACACACACACACACACACACACACACACACACACACACTTTTTTCAGTTTTATTTACTTTACACACTTTTTTCAGTTTTGTTTACTTTTTACACTCTCTAAACAGCAAAAGTGCTGCTTAGTGAGTGTAACATAATGGCTCGAAGTTCAAGCAGCTGTGAATGCAGCAGGGGAGGATCAAACACCTGACTGGCACCCAAAATGGTCATTGTGCCTTACTTGAGATATCTCAAACAAAAGTTACAACACCACTGTCCTGACCCTGTTGGAACGTCATGGGAACACTATCTTGAACTACACCTCGCAACACCTAGCCTGCACTACTAACAAAGATGCAATAAGAAAATCAATACACTTGTCCCTATACAAAAAAAAAAAAAAAGAAAAATAATGTGCTTTTTCATAGTTCACCATACTTGCTTACCTTAATTTTCCCTCATGTTACTTCTGAGACAGTTCTTCAGCTGTTTTCGGGTTATTCAGAGCTTGAATGATGAATCCTCTTGGGCTACATGAAGCATCACTGAACATTCAGTGGTTTTGGTTCAATGAAGGATCCTGTAGCAGTTGCTGTAAAATCTCTGTTGAATGTCCTCTGTAAAAAGAAAGGGAACAATGCAGCTACAGGACCCCCCCTATTTATTTACCTCTGAACAAAGAAGGGTGAGATGTGAAGGAGGAGATGTTATACTATGGTTGCATTAACCTGATTTGCTGCCACTGCTTGCATCACTACCGGGTCCAGTGAAAGAATGTGGGCTAACCAGTAGTGTTTGCCAGTTATTTCTAAAGTCTGTAAGTAAATCTATTAGTTTTAGAAGGTTCTTTTACACTTCTTTATATTTTTTTATTTTGCTTTAATGCGTGCAAAGGGGGAATGCCAGGGTTTGTGTTCACTATCACTGGGACATCACCAGGAAAGCAAAGAAAATAGGCTAGCTCTGAACGATCACAACACAGATAGGATGCACAGCAAGCTGATTTTCTCTAAAAAATCCTATGTAAACAATAGTTAACTCCAGTGAGAAAATAAAGTTGAGAAGATAATTAAGAAAGTTCAGGTACATTTTCAATTTAGTTTTCAGCAGTGGAGTTACTTTGTGTTTGTAAACTTAGTCACACTGCTAGAAGACACTCAGCTGTAACATTCTGGAATAGTTACTCCCTCAGGGAGTGCTCAGATGTAACATTGGATGCACCCTGTGGCGGTATTCAGGTTAATGAGTTAATAGATGAATAAGACTGGCCATTGGCTAGAAACTCTCACAAACACTGTAAAAACAGATAAACTCTAGCTATGAATGGCTGCTGGTTGGGTTATTGGCACCAACTAGAAAACCTTTTTCCATTTGCTTAAATATGATTTTCTAGTAGCAGGCTTTCTTGCTTCCTTTAGTACCTACTGCATGTCCCCAGAAAACAGGTGACAACATGCAAGTAAGACCCTATCATCCCAGCAGTCAGTTGCATTTGTTTAGGGTTGGGATGTATCAAACACCCCTGATCTTGTGTGAGTAAATTCAATCTGTGAGGAAGCTTGTGGTAACTGTCCCTGGCCAGTTCCAAAGGAAGGAAGGAAGAACTATGGTTGCCTGGGCCAGAAAGGAATCATCACAAGGATCTTTGGAGAGTCCTTCTGAATCTTCAAACATACCCTGGAAATCAGTGGAAAGGGTGGAAAAGCATACAGGAACATTCCTGTCCAAGGACAAGAGAAGGCATCTGTCTTCCAAGCCTTCTTGTATAGAGTTTTAGAACACAGCTTTGCCAGTTGACAAACAAAACAGTCTACTTGAGAAATTCAGTAAAGGTGGATCAAATCTTGAAAGACCCCCGATTCAGTTTCCATTCATGAGAATCTGCCTTGGTCCTCCTCAGTTTGTCTGCTACATAGTCCCGCTCTGACAGAATGTAAGATGCCTGTACAGTGAGATTGTGCTGTAAAGTTATATCCCATTTTAACATAGCTAGTCTGCGTAGATGGTAATATCTGGTTCCCCCTTGCTTATTTATGTACTGTATCACTGTGGTATTGACTGTAATGACTTGAAGAGGGCTCGGGGACCACATGATGATTCAGAGTTCAGAGCCTTTATAAAGGTAGCATCTCTTTTATATTTATGTGTTTTGGTTAGTTTTTCTTGTCCCAAAGACAATGCACTTGTATACTCATTGGCACTGCTCCCCAATCAGTCAGATGTGCCTTTTGTGACTTATGGCTTTGGAGCAGGTGGGAAGTATAGGAGACCTGGATTCTGAGAAATTTGATGTCTCCACCAAGTGATTTTCCCCTTTCACAAATCCTGGGACTGGGATTTAAAAAACAATGAGTGTTGATGGATGGACCCTTGTTTCTTTCTCATGTGGTCTTGTAAGAATATCATGAGAATCTTGGAAGCCATAAAACCTAAAATCCTGAGATATTCCCTCACTGTGACAGAAATATACATTTATTTTTTTCCTGTGGGAGAAAAGCTCTTTGTACAGGCACCCCAGAAACATAAGCTTGTGTGGCAGATTCAAACAAGACTTTAGAATATTATCTTGGAATCCCACCCTTTGTTGGCAATCTCTTACCCAGGAAAGAGATACCTAACTCTTTGAAAAGGAGTCTGCAAAGACAAGCAAGTCATCTAAATATGGAAACATGTGGATACTCTGTAACCTGCAATGGTCCATAACAGGAGCTAAACACTTTGTGGACTCCCTGTGGAGCAATAGGTAACCCAAATGGTAAGGCAGAGAACTGATAATGAGATCCAGGCACACAATACCTTAAGAAATTCCAGAAATCAGGATGAATATGAATTTGATAATATGTATCTTTTAACTCTAGTGTTACCAGGAAACATCAATGAGGTTATAACAGGTAACATGTTATGAAGTGACAGCATTTTGAACTTGGGCACTATCATAAATGGGTTTAGGAAAGAAATATCAGAACTGGTCTCCAAACATTTTCTTTAGTTGGCACCAAAAATATCCTTGAATTAAAACCTTTCCCATCCTGGGAAGGATGAAATAGTTATATCACTTCCTGAGAGAGCATGCATTGAAGGATAAGAAGAAACAGAGGAGTCTGTCCTTGGTGGGTGATGAATTACCCCCTAGAAAGGGGGGTTTCCTTCCACTTCCATCTGTAACCTAGATCAAAGATTTTTAGACCCTGTTTGTCTGAAACTGTCTGCTGCCAAGGGGGAAAGTAGAGATTCAGACTTTCTGAAAAAGAAAAAGGACTGCTAGGGTGTGTGTGTTGGGGGGAGGGGGGCTTAAATAATCATTCTGACTTGTTGGGAGATTCCTGTATTCTTTTTGGAATCCCCTGCCATTTATTTTTAAATGTCTATCACCCACATTTTGGTGATACTGTTTAGTTTCATTTTTTTTTCAATTTTTTTTATTGAAATTGGATGATGGGTTAGTGCATCTCTTATAAAATATGGAGAAGGAAGAAAATCTTAGAGATTCCTTGTATCAATGTACCCTTTCATTACACTTTTTTGATAACCCCTGTAGCAGAGGAAACAAAAACTAAATCTCTATCCAAAAGAGAATTTGTAATTGTATATTTCACATCATCTCTGGAGTGAGGTTTAATGGAAGGTAGGAAATGAGCAATTTATGTAGTGTTGGACTCATGATAATTACACAGAAAGAAAAGATATGTTATGTAAATGGAAAAATGCTAACATAGCTTGTTTTCTTTTCTGTTAATGTATGTTTCCCTATGTAGTAAGTGATATTTAAT
This sequence comes from Protopterus annectens, assembly GCF_019279795.1. Taxonomy (NCBI): domain Eukaryota; kingdom Metazoa; phylum Chordata; order Ceratodontiformes; family Protopteridae; genus Protopterus; species Protopterus annectens. Next base: position 997,475,379 of record NC_056743.1, on the reverse strand, counting down.
AAAGGTGTTAAAAAGGAGTAGCTCTCCCTTGCCTACTGAGGGGACTCCAACAACCACACAGGACATTGCTAACACCAGGTCTATGGTGGCTGTATGGACAACACCAGAGATATCCAAAAAAAAGGCGAGTGGTCTGAACCGCACTATGCCGGCATGTAAACAGATGCATAGATGCACCTGTACCCCAGAAATAAACCCACGTGGCAGAACCATAATATCAATAAGCTTTATATTAAAAGGAAATAATTTTTACCAGATGTAAAAACAGTAATTCCCAGAATGTCAGTGCCCTTGTCACTGAAATAAATAAAGAACTCAGGAGCTTAATAAAGTCCACCAAATCCTAGTCTGAGACTAAAACAGCTACCCAACCCAAAGACAATCAGAAGCATTTTTTAGTTATGTTTGTAATCTCTGAAACACAACACAGCAATGCACTGAGTTGATCGTGAACAATATCACCTACAACTTAGGTTAAAATATAGTGAACCTATTGGCTGATAAACCAAGCTCTAACTTTACCCCATTCTCCCCTCCATATGTCCCTCAAGATATACCTGAAACTGGTTCACCTCCAGCTATCACACAAGACCAAGTCCTAAAAGTGCTATCAAAGCTAAAAATACTGCATCAATTGGCCCTGACAATATCTCTGGATGCATTTTAAATATCACAAAGCACACCTAACAACTCTGTTGAATCTTAGCCTCCATACAGTTTTTTTTCATGTGAATGGAGTACAACTGCAATAACTCCCCCGCATAAGGGAGGACCTTCCAGAGACCCAGGCAATTACAGACCCATATGCCTGACCAGCATCATATGCAAAGCCATGGAAAGACTTATTATAGAACTAATCAATCAGGACATAGGGAACTACCAAGCACTGAAGCCGTCTCAGTTTGGATTCATGAGGGGCAAGTCATGCTTACTCAACCTGGTTAATTTTTCTGAGAAGGTCATCAAAGCAATGGATAAAGGTAAACCAGTACACACTGCATACCTCAACCTGGTCAAAGCTTTTGACACAATTCCCCACTTAGGTATAGTAGAAGGGCTAAATAAACTGGGAATAAACTCCATTGTCACCTGCTGGATTGCCAAATGGCTCACAGCTAAACTGCAGATAATCAAAATAGGGGAAGTTACCTCCACAAAGAGACTGGACAGAGTGGAGTTCCCACAGGGTTCTGTGCTGGGACCTCTCCTGTTCAGCATTTACTTTTCTGAAGCAGAAGCCAGTACCAAAGGACTCTGGCTGACTATGCTTGCAGATGACTGCAAGTGAGGAAGGAGCAGTCATTGAATCCCTAAATGACTTAACCATCTTGCAGGAAGGTTTGTCCCAAATAAATAACTGGTGCCAAAATCATGGACTGAAACTAAACGCCAAAAAATGCATTGTTGTATCCTTTGGGAAGTCATCTATCCCAGAGAACTACCACATTGACAGTACACACCTAAACGTTGACCCAGTTATTCAGGATTTTGGAACTGATGTGGCAGTGACCTAACTTTTGACAGGCATGTGTTCATTGTTGTAAGAAAGTCCTTCTAAATTTACCCCTGGGATCTCTTCTGTGTCACTGCTAGACAGAGGCACGGTAAACTAACCTTAAATGGGCTATCTTCTGTGACCTACTACACAGAGGCACAGTCAACTAATCTAAGAAGGATGGCAAAAGCCAAACACACTCTGGCTAGGCTTGTAAATGCCCTAGGGCAGATAGCCTAGTATCAACCTATGAACCTATATTGTACAGGTTATAAACAAAGGAATTGTGTCTAGATCTAGGAATGTCACTCCCCCCCCTTTACTCACCTCTCATTATATTCACTCATTGAATATAATACTCCCTTTGGCATATATCTGTCCAGACAGATACAACAACTGGAATGCCCACAGAGATACCTTATTAGAAGGATACGAGGCCTAAACAACATAGTCTAAATGGACTGACTCAAGGCCCTGTCACCATGCTTGCTATTCTACAGACTGCTAAGATGTGACCTATGGAAAAAAGAAACTCCAAACAATGAACTATTATTCTGGTAAACTGTTGATCAGGTTAAGCGCTTTCATCTGCAACGTAACAGACTTCCTCAGAGTTACTTTGCAGATGAAAGAGCTTAACGTGATCAACAGTTTACCAGAATAATAGTTCATTGTTTGGAGTTTCTTTTTTCATTGGAGATTTATTCAGTTGTTTAAATAAACATATTTTCCTTGTGTCCGAGCTGTGGTGGTTTCGTTGGACTGGTCTTTACATCTGGGGTTACTTATTTTGTTGCACACTTCGTTGGAATTCGAAGATGTGACCTATGTCTGGCATACAAGGCATCCTCTGAACCATTAGTGATGGATTTACTGCACAGCTGCAAGAAAATGGCATCAGAAACACTCAGTCTAGGGATCTAAATCTCTTTTGCAAAATCAAGAGAATGGTTTGGAAAGACAGGTATATCTTGCAGCAGATAGATACTGCTGCCCTGTAACAGACTCCCAGTACACATAAGACAAAGTTCATCCCTGTCCATATTCAAGGCAACTTAGATCAATGGATGGGAAACAAAAAGTTACCCCAGAACTGCCCCGTACTACTAATGGACAGAGGCAGCTCCTAAGTGATTTATCCCATGCATGGGTCCCCTCAAATTATCTATGGTATGATCCCAGTTATTCTCATTAGGGGTGATATAATTATCGACCAAGGGATGGGCAAGGCCAATCTATAATGAAATGGGATAAGTTATTTCAAGCACAAAAAGGGAAACTGACTGGCTTTCCAAGATGTCTGTACACTGATCAACAGATTAAATTCAGTGCTCAGCTCTCCTACTGTGAAAAAAAAAACTGAAAGACAAGGACCAGGAACTCTGTCACTTTTAGTAAATTCAGTTACTGGTTAGTAATTGCATTGCCCAGATGCCATCAAAGAAGAAACTAAGAGAGCCCAAAAGAAAATCAACTAAAAAATGTGAAGAGAAAGCACTGATTGGGAAGAATCCTGCAGCTGTTCAGCAAAAAGCAGTTCAAGCTCCAGTTTTGGTACTAGACATGGCTTCCAGTAACCTAGAGGAAAAATACGGCAAATGTGCTCAGAACTGATTAAAATAAATGAAACATTGATGGAGTGTATCAATTCAAATAAGAAAAGTCTGGAAAAAATGGAAGAAGCTTTAAACAGATATTCAGATGAGCCGATAAAACTACAAAAATCAGAGGCTGATATGAAGAAAAGGCTGACTATGACTGCTCAAGAAGAGATGTTCCAAAAACTGTTACAATTAGAGAACAGAGTGTGTAGGGAAAATCTGAGATTTTCTGCTGTATGAGTGAAACTAGAAGGAACAGACTGTATTAATTTTATGAAGGCACAAATAAGCAACTGGAGTGGTACTTCACAGCAGGAAGTGTTAATTGAAAGGGCACACTTTGTGTATGCTTCAAACGTGGATGTGAGAAAGCTGCCAAGACCTGAATTAGTAAGGACACAACCTACCAGCAGAAAAGAGTTGATCCTGAAAAAAGCTGTGGAAAAAGGAAAAAGTATTAAAAGTTGAATACAGCAGATTGTGGAAAATATTTGCTGTACACCAGACAGAAGAGAAACAAATGTATTCCAGATATCATGGAATGTCAAGAGGCAGGTGTGAGATTAAAGCTGCTGTGTTTAGCTGTTTTCAGAATATTTTTTTTTCCTGGAAGATCAAAGCCATTTTTGATGGCAGACTTCCAAGATGGCTGCACAATGATCAACTGCTTAACTTCAGCTCCCCCAGTATGAAAATAGAAACTGAGAGACAACAGTCAATGATATTGTCAGCTTGAGTAAAATAATGTTACTGACTGGTAAGTACACTACCTGGATGCAAGCAAAAAATAAACTAAGATAGCCTGAAAGAAAATCAACCAGAAAGAGTGAAGAGAATCCTGTAGCTGTTCAGCAAAAAACAGTTCAAGTGCCAGCTTTGGTGCAAAACATAGTTTCCAGTAATTTAGAGGGGAAAAATATGTCAAATGTGCTCAGAGCTGATTAAAATAAACAAAACATTGAAGGAGTATATCAATTCAAATAAAAAAGGCTGGAAACAATGAAAGAAGCTTTAAACCAACATTCAGATGAGCTGATAAAACTGCAAAAATCAGAGGTTGAAATGAAATTAAAGGCTAGCTGAGTATGAGACTGCTCAAGAAGAGATGTTTCAAAAATGGTAGAATTAGAGGATAGAGCATACGGGGAAAATATGAGATATTCTGCAGTATCAGAGAAACTAGAAGGAACAGACTGTATTAATTTTATAAAAGCACAAATAAGCAACTGGACTGGGATCTCACAGTAGGAACTGTTAGTTGAAGGAGCACACTGAATGTGTATGCTCCAAATCTGGCCATGAGAAAGAAACCAAGACCTTTATTAGTAAAGATGCAAACCTACCAGCAGAAGGAGTTGATCCTGACAAAACCGCAGCAGAAGAGCAAATTATTAAAAGTTGGAGACAGTGCGGTGGTGGTGCTGCGGTAGCGTTGTCGCCTCATAGCAAGACATTGTCCCGTTCGATTCTCAGCTAGAGCGTCTTCTGTGTGGAGGCATACATGCCTTCGTTGAAGGTTGTGCATCAGGGCTGGTAACCCAGTACGTAAAAATCCACTACCATTCATTAGCGGACCGGAGTTCCGCTGTGGTGACCCCTAACTGGGAAAAGCCGAAAGACACAAACATTAAAAGTTGGAGACAGTAGAGTATTTGTGGAAAATGATTATTCACTGTACACCAGGCAGAAGAGAAATACATTTATTTCAGTAATCAGGGAATCTTGAGAGGCAGGTGGGAGATTCAAGCTGCTGTATCCAGCTGTCTTCAGATTATTTTCCCTGGAGGATCAAAGTCATTTTTTCATGCAGAGCAAGCAAAGGAAGAAATTCAAAAATTTGTCTGACAAAAAATGAGCCACCAACCATAAGCGGAGTCTGCTTCTCAATCTCCTGATAATAAAGCACATGAAAAGACTTTGCCAGTGAAACCTTTTCTTCTGTTCCAAAGGAAAATGCTTGAGAGACAGAGAAAAGCACAGCTAACTAGAAGAATTGTGAGAACAGTGGAACTGAACCATAATTTGGGGTTGGGAGATGGAGATGAATAGGAAGAACACCAGCAACACAGAAATTAGTGAATAAATCTGAGACTGCAAAGTATTAATCCCATTTGTAAAATATGGCTGTATAAGAATAAATGGAAAGAGTAGACTTTTGTTGACTTTGTTAAAATTGCAGGGACTTGAAAAGCATTTGTCTTACTTTATGCCATTAATGTCTGAAAGGACTCTGAGGGAGGGGGAGGAGAAGGAAAAAGGTAACTAAGTAAAACAATATTTCTTTTCGTAATGGTATTTCTATGAAACTTTTAACAGTATAAATTGTATATTTTATAGTAAAGTATTTTTGTTTGCTCTTGTATGTGATACAGTTATTAAAGTAAACAGGTGCATTTTTTGCTTCTTCTTCTCTTGTCTTTCTTTCTTCTTTTTTAGTATTAATAAATGTAGATATTACAGTGCAATAAGAGAAGAAAAGCTACACTAAAGCATGTTTACGTTAATAGATTGTAATCTTGGGTTTTGATGTGGGGGATGGGATGTAAAAAGTACACAGATCATAATATATGTAGAGCTGATATGTTTTCTCTTAGTTTTGTATAGGTAAATGTCTGGATTAAGACCCTTGGCTTAATCTAATAACAAATGTTATGTGGAAGTAAGTAAATATGAGAACACCAAACATAATTAAAAGATTTATTTTAAAAATAAATGTTTAGCTTGTCTTTCAGGCTGCAAGAGAGGACTATATTTTTCTTTTTTTTCTCTTGCTTTTCCTTTTTTCTCTTGCTTTTCCATGGAGGCAAGCTGATAATAGGGCAATAAAAGACAGAACACTGGTTTCTTGAAGGCTAAAAGTTAATGATTTCTGAAAGTATGCACGTAGTTTTCACACAGGGGAATAAAGATAAAAAAGAACTGACACCATTTAGTGTAATTAGAGGTACAAGCAACAACATGTGTCTTAGCATGGATAACCTCAGTTTCAGATTAATTATGGCCTGTGTTACCAGCTGTCTATTTGGCAGAAATGTTCCTATTAGGATGGTTAAACCAGTATTTTAGGCTGTACATAGCTTTGTGTGACTGTATTAAGTTAACAGGTTCTGGGTGTACTCTGTTTTTTTTTTTTTACTAAAACAAAATGTGTTGTAAAATGTGACATATGGTTCTAATGTTTATGATAAGAAAGATGTATAAAGAATTAACCTGCCAAACATTAATGGATGCTTGTATAACAAAATGGAATAAGACATTAAAAAAACGTATATATATATATATATATATATATATATATATATATATATATATGTGTGTGTGTGTGTGTGCGTGTGTGTGTGTGTGTGTGTGTGTGTGTGTATACACACACACACACCTACACACACACACACACACACACACACACACACACACACACACACACACACACACACACTAGGTGGGAATAACATCTTACCATAATGGCAACGCTTTCTATATTACCCTGGAATGTGAAAGGTCTCACTGGTATAGACAAGAAGGAAAGAATACTTAATTATATTAAGAAATGCAGAGTGCAAACAGCAATGCTAGAGGAGATATATTTGGAAGGATCTGTGCATATGAGTGTGATGAAGAAAGGAATTCAGGATGGGTATTCTGCAGAATATCAGGGACAAAGGGAAAGAGAAATATTTATCTAAATTGCTTGAGGAGCTCCAGTAGTGACAAAAGAGCAAAAGAAAATGATAGCACATTTGCAGTAGTAAGGGGTTACCGGCAAGGGATGGGGATTACAGTGGCATGTATTTATATTCCTCTTAAAACTGCTACTTTGGAGCTTAAAAAATTGGGAGAAATAATCAGCTTTTGGCATGGAATATTACTTATATATGAGGACTAGAATTTGATTTGCAAAAATGAGGATGCATCTGTGGGACCTAGAAGGGAAAATATAACAAAAGAGAATACATTTCCAAAGAAATATATGAAAATATTTGGTATGAAAGATTTGAATTCAGTAGTAGGAACTTAGAAGGAATTTACATATTGTTCCCCAAGGTACATTAACTGGGACTGACTTGGCAGAAATTATATTTCTTAGGAATATGTCCATTTAATTGAGAACTTTGATACAAATCCAGTGACTGTTTCAGATCATTTGCCCATAATTACTAAGATAAAAATGCAGGGTAGTGAAATAAAGATCAAACACTGGTGCTCTCCACCTACCTGTTAAAAAATAGGAATTGAAAAAATGGATAGTGGAAATTATCTGGGAGTTACTAGGGAAGATAGAAAATACTCCAGAAGTTATAACCAGTGAATGGGATAAAATCAAAGTGGAGTTTAAAACTAGGGTAGAAATAAAAGAAAAGAGACCTGGTTAAGCATTATCAAGAATTATGTAGAGGGGCTGACAAAGATTAAAGTATTATAGAATAAGGGAAATCTCACAGAACAAGAAGAGAAGAGATGCAACTGCAGAGTGTTAAAGAGAAAATAAGAGAATACCTGGATAATATGCATGATTTTAGAAAAAATGCTGTTAAGCAACTGTTTTTTTATTAAACTCCAGAGCACATGAACTTTATGGTACAACCACTTGAGCAGCTGAAAGCAGAAAGACTTGTTGTCAAGCTTAAGGAGTCTATAACAAGAAAAATAATTAGAGATCCTGAAGATTTATTAGAGATATTTTGGAAAATTTATGAAGATTTGTATAAAGCAGATAAATGAGAAAATCAAGAAAAAGTACAAATGGAAATATTTATGGAAGACTTCAATATGCCAAGGTTAGAGGTAGATGAGGCTCAACAAGTAACAGTCAATGTAGGAGGAGATGAGATAAAATGGTTATGTATAACTAATCTACAGGAAAGTCTCCAGGAATAGATTGTATTCCAGTGCAAATTTGGATGCTAGGAAGGAAAAAAGTGATAAAGATATGGAAAGATTTGTTGAACAGTATTTTAAAAGGAGGGGAAACACCAACATTCTGGAATAAAGCTGTTGTGGCTATAATACCACACAATAAAGGCCCATCAGATCCAGCTTCATATAGGCCCATTGCAATTTTAAACCATGATTATAAAATGTTTATGTCTATAATGGCTAAAAGAATGGCAAAGGTGTTGCTAAAATTTATAGAGACGGATTGGTGTGGTTTTGCAGAGGGGAGGCAAGCATTCAAGAACATTAACAGAACAAGGATGATCCAGAGGGAAGCAGTTGTTAAGCAGATACAGCTGTTGTTAGTGGGTGTTGATGCAGAGAAAGCAATTGACAGAGCAAACTGTGATTATATGAGTAGGGCAGTGGAAGAATTTGCATTCCCCGATATAATAACAAGGTTAATTAGGATGATATATGAGAGATTGGAGGCAAAAATTAAAGTGGGAGGGTTCCTCTCTGATAAGCTGTATCTAAACACAGGAACCAGGTAGGGGTGTCCTCTTTCCCCTTTATTATTTGCATTATATTTAAAACCATTGATAAAGAAAACAAGAGACTCAGAAATTCAAGGACATAATTGGTATGGTATCCAAGAAATGATAGCTTTATTTGCAGATATTATTTTGTACTTGATAAAACCAGAAAAGGACATCTCAGTGATGTGGAACATTCTACAAGAGCTTCAGTTTTTTTCAGGATATAAAATTAATGAAGGTAAAACAAAAGCTGTATCTATAAATTATGTACCCACACATGGATTGATTCAGTAATACCCATACTTATGAGGACATCATAAAATGAAGTATTTAGGAGTAGAGGTTAAAAAGGATGCTGTTATGGCAGCTAAGGATATGTTATGTGGGAAGAAACAAAATAAAAGATAATTCAAAAACTGAGAATCTTGAAGGTCTTGCATATGGATGGCAAGATACAAGCAGTAAAAATGTTTTTAGCCCCTTTAGTTTTACATACAGGTCAGGCATATATATATATATATATATATATATATATATATATATATATATATATATTTTTTTTTTTTTTTCTAAACACCTTTATTGAATTATCACTTGTGACATAAGCAGATTTACATTCATATAAAAGTAATCACACTATAAGTAACATAAACATTTTACTTCACATATATTGCTATATATCATATAACTTAAGAAACATTACATAAATTATTCATTTCCTGCCTTTTTTAAACAAGAAACATCATTATTAAACTATCACTTGCTACAGAGTCAATCATACATTTATATAAATTAAAACAAACCACACCAACACAATCTTAGTTGCAAGCATTTTACATCACAAACCACACTGACACACTCCCAGTTGCAAACATTATACATCACTTATAATCTACCCAATCTTTTTCAGTCAGACATTACATAGCTCATTTAAGTCCTGCCGCCTTCTAAACCTCATTCCTCTCTTGTATGTAATGTTCTCACAATTCCCATTTTTTCCTATGTAGTTTGCAGCTACCCTTTTCTAAAGATCTCAATTTCATATGTTTTATTCTGTTACTATATTCACTGCTTCTAGTATAGTTGGTTTAGATTTTGATTTCCATTTTCTAGTAATTGTTTTTGGCAGGCACCATTATTAGACACAGCAAGGCCTTACCATGCTTAGGCAACTTCGATTCTGTATCATAGCTCAGAAAAATGATCTCCCTTGTCAGACCAGTCTGCCCACTCAGCATCTCTGACAGTGCATCCCATAGAGAATCCTTAAAGTCCGCCGATTCACCACACTCCCAGAAAATATGTTCCCAATTACCTTTTTCTTCCTTGTCACACCTCCAAACATTTGCCGTCTACCTGAGGAAAAATTCTCTGGAGTCTACTTGGGGTATAGAAATATCTATGCAAACCTTTCCAGGCAAAAATTGTAAATCTTCTAGATTATGTTGCACATTTGGGAGACGTACAAATATCCTCCTAGTGTTTCTTTGTGAATTGCTTATCTAATCTCTTGTCCCAATCCTTTCTAACCTCCTCTGATTGATTCTTATAGTTATCATGCAATATTTTATATGCTCAACTAATTATTCCTTTTTAAACGGCAGATTATGTTCTAGATTCTACTAAAAACTCTACCAGTGCTGGTCTTTTATTTAGGACCCTCCTATTTCTTTCTCTTTGCCTGTACTCTGAGATCAGTCCCTGATAGGGAAGGCAATCTCTAACCTGCAGTCCAAATAAATTCTTGGTGTCTTCCCATTCTATTATCTTTCCCTGTCTAGTTATTTGCTCCCAATACCTTAGTTCCTTTGCCAGTTTTCTCCAATAAATTCCAGCCCCCTCCTGCCTATTGTCTATGTCCTTAATTGCAATCATCCCTATCGCCAGAATTTCCTTTCTCCAATGCTGTGTTGGCTTAGTTCTTAGTATACTTTCTGTTACATTATGGATATAGTATTCTTTATGCTTATTGTTATTCTCCTTAAAGGCCTGCATCCAAAATCCTAGTCTTTCCTTGTTTTTTGAAATTCCATTTCATCAGCATCCCTTTCCACTTTGAAATATAGTTTTCTACTTGTGCTAAGTTAGCTGTGTAGCTCTGAAATACCCATTCAAAGTGGGTAAACCCAATCTGTCTTGTTCTACTGGAAGAATCAGCTTATCCCACTTGAATCTTGCCATCTTCCCCTCCCAGATAAAGTAATTTAGCTCTTTATTAATTGCTATCCACAACTTCTCCTCTGGTTGATAAAAATATACCTGGCCTGTGCATAAGACTATAGGGACTAAAAACATAACTGCTTGTATCTTATTATCCATATCCATATAACAGAGCTTCCATTTTCTCACTTTTTGTATTATCTTTTGTTTAGTCTCTTCCCACATATCCTTAGCTGTCACATGGGAATCATTTTTAATCCATACTCCTAAATACTTCATTTTATCATGTTCCCATAACTATCGATATTGCTGAACCAATTCATATGTGGGTACATAATTTACCACTATTCCCTTTGTTTTAGCTTAATTTATTTTGTATCCCAAAAAGATCTGAAACTGTTTCAAAATGTTCCACAACACTGTAATATCTCTTTCTAGTTTTGTCAGGTATAAAATAATATCATCTGCAAATAAAGCCAGCTTTTCTTGACTATCATACAAAGTATATCCTTGATTTTCTGACTCCCTTATTTTCTTTGCCAATGGTTTTAAATATAATGCAAATAAAAAAGGAGAAAGAGGATACTCCTGCCTGGTTCCTCTACTCAAGCAGAATTCAACAAGTGGACCTCACCCACTTTAAATTTCACCTCCGATCTCTCATATATCCTCCTAATCAACATTATAGTTTTTTTCAGGAAATGCAAATGCTTCCTTTGCCCTGCTCATAAAGTCCCAGCTTACTCTGTCAAATGCTTTCTCTGCATCAAGACCCACCAACAACAATGGTATTCTGTTATATTCTGCTTCCCTCTGGATCATCAATGTTCTGTTATTGTTGTCAAATGTTTGCCTCCCTCCATAAAACCACACTGATCCATATCTATTAGTTTTGCCATTACTTTTGCGATTCTTTTAGCTATTACAGACAATACCACTTTATAATCATGGTTTAGTATTGAATGAAATGGGCCTGTATGAAGCTGGATCTTTACCCCTTTAGGTATTACAGCTACCACTGCTTTCTTCCAGGACATTGGTACTTCTCCTCCTCTTAAAATAGTGTTAAAACCTTCTAGATATTTTTTTTTCCTAGCTTCCAAACTTCCACAGGAATATCATCCATTCCTGGGGACTTTTCTGTGGATTGGTTATACATCACAATTTTTATCTCATCTCCTCCTATACTAACCGTTAGTAATTGAGCCTTACCTACCTCTAACCATGGCATATGTAATTCTTCCATAAACATTTCCAGTTGTATCTTTTCTTGATTTTCATATTTCCCTGCTTTATAGAGACTCTCATAGAATTTCCGAAATATTTCTAATACCTGTACAGGATCTCTTGTTACCTTCCTTGTTTTAGGCTCCCCAAGTTTGGTGACAGCCCTTTCTACTTTTATTGTGCTAAACGTTTTTGTGCTCTAGTGTTACTATCAAAAATAGCAACCTTTCTAAACTCGTGCATATTATCGAGGTAATCCCTTATTTTCTGCCTAGCATTCTTCAGTCAATCCTCTTCTTGTTCTATGAGATTCCCCCTATTCTGCAATACTTTTTCAACTCCACCTTAATTTTACTCCACTCTCTAGCTATATTTTGAGAAGAAATTTCTATCCTATCTAACAGCTCTTGAATAAACTATACTACCCATTCCTCAGATTTCTCTCTTTTCAACAGATAGGTGGGAAAGCACCAGTCTCATTTTTATTCCATTACCTTGTGCTTTTATTTCAGCTATTATTGGTGCATGATCTGAAATAGCTATTGGGTGAGTATCAAGATCTTCAATTAAATGCACATGTTCCTGTGAAATGTAAATTCTGTCTAGCCTAGTCCAGTTTTTATATCTTGGGGAATAATATGTAAACTCACTCCGAACTCCTAATACTGAATTCACATCTTTCATGCCAAATATTTTCATAAATTTCTTCAAAAATCTATCCTCCTTTGTTATATTTTTCCTTCTAGGCCCCCCAGACACATCTTCGCTGCTGCAGATCAAATTCCAGTCCCCACCTATAAGTAGTATTCCTTGCTGAAAAATGATTATTTCTCCTAGAATTTTTCTTAAATGAGAACCACACCCACAGACTGAAAAACATGTTTATTCCATCATGGTTTGGTGTTTCATACATTTTAACACCACTCTGGGACTATTTACAGGTTTTTAAATATTTTTATATGTAATTTCTGAGTCTGACCACATGGGGTCTGGCATCTTGCAGTAATTTTGATTGTTTAGTCTGCCTCTAGGTATCCCACAATGCAGTGCTTGTCTGTGAAAAATTACATCACACAGGCCTCTTTCTTCCTAAAGCTCCTGTTACTGCATTGATTTTACATGCATACACTGCTGTCTTTCAGTTAGTTTTAAGTAAAATTGCATGCCATTCAATGACTACCACATGCCACAGAACATACTTCCAAAGTGCTTTTTACTGCTGCTTCTTTTTAGAATGGCTAAACTGCAGTCTTTTGTGAAGCCTGAATTGTATTACTTTGACTCATCTCCCATCGCTATTCATACCTAATTTCCCTAGATGTCAAAGTGCTAAGGGTAATGTGAGCTGTTACCTGCTGTGGTTGACAGCTCACAGCAGGAGACTTGACTCGTGTACTGTTTCCTTGTTCTAGTCTTTATTTTTAGGATGGCAGTGGTGATGTCAGTTTGGGGAGGGAAATGGCCAGAAAACTTTATTCAGTGGCATTGATGACATCAGTGAATTGGAAACTGCAGCAAGTTTTTCCAGGGTGGGACAAGAGTTTTTTGAAAGTGAAACCAGCACAGCACGGTACAGTAAGGTACTATTCTAGTCAAGAGAAACAGTCAATTTAAAATATTTTAAATGCTGTATTGTTGTTTATTCATAGCAAGGGCAGTAAATAGGGAGAAAAAAGACAGAGAAGTTGAGCGTTTAATAACAGAATGCTATTGTTGTCCTTTAAGCTCCATTATAGCAGTTTTTGGTGGAATGTAAGTACATGCCAGTATAATCCTCCTCCCTTGCCAGTAGCCCCTTAGCACTACAAATCTGCCATTATTATAATTTTGATCTTCTTCTATCACTGTTGGAACTCCTCTTGTAATTAATATAAGTACTCCTCTTTTCCTTTGTCCTAGGTACTCTGGTGAATAATGATTTTGAAAACCTTTCTTATCAAATTCTCTTGTTCAGTTCTTTTTAAGTGTGTCTCCTGTAACATGGCTATTTGCAATCTACATTTTTAATAGAGCTCACTACTCTTTCTTTTTTGTATTTATCTGTGAGGCCATTTACATTTAAAGACATTATAGAAAGCATCATTGTAATAAAAAGTTATTATACAACTTTTATGTATAACACTTTTTTTGTTAAATGTGTAGTTCCAGCTTTTGTGTTACATGCATACACTGTTTGGCAGGTTGTACTTTCATACAGTTGTTTCTTGCCATATCCATTTGAGCCTATGTCACATCTTATAAAACCTTTTGTTTTATTGAAAGCCCTCAAACACACCCCAATATCCTCTAAAACCTATTAACTTAATACTAACACACAAAACTGTGTACACCTTCAAATATTGAAAATCTACCCTCCTAATAGGAATAAAAGTCCCAAACAGACAGCCACACTCACAAACTTGAGTTAACCTAAAAGAAAGGTTAGCCATGCTAAGACTCATGATGCAGCCTGAACTTTTACTAAGTGCTGATTGGTGTTGTCTTAGCTCTATAGCTCTCCCAGCTGGGAAAGCCCCTAAATGCTTTCAGAGAACATTATCTACCTTGGTAAAAGCCCTGAATGTTTTCAGAGAACATTACTTCCTAGCCAATTTCTCTTTTTTTCCTCAGCCAATCACTCTCCACCAGACTTTTGCCTGTTTCTCTTTATCAGGTTGTCTCCATGGAGAAAAGAGAACCAGGCAGCCAGTTTCTTTTTATCAGATTGTTTCCATGGAAATAATAAGACCAGCTGCAGAATTGTTACTGAGCATACATGCTTTTGCTAGACAAAGGCCTCACAATATACAATGTTACTTGTTACTAAATCAGTCTAAGGTCTTTAATCCAGTCTTCCCCCATACAAGAATGAGAAAAAGCACATACATTTTTCTTTTATCATGCTTTTTAACCAGGAGTTTTTTACATTGCAGTGCCTACATTTCTTAAAACGAACAAGAAGAAAGAGAGAAGAAGGGAGAAAGAAAAGAAAAAAAGAACATCAGCACCCTTTTTACAATCCCCAATGCACTTAAAATAACTGAAAAAAATGTACTTTATAGCATGTAAAGAAAACAACATGCCACAAAATTAGTACTATTTAAGAAACATCTTTAATTACAGTTAATTTTCTCCCTCCTCTTTCCCACCCCAAAGCACTTTTCCGAACATTAATGACATGAAGTAGGGTATATGCTTTAGAGTCCCCCACAAGTTCAACAAATTCTGAAAAAGTCCAATATTTCCATATTTTCTTGTTCTGTCATATTTCACAAATATAATTATTGCACTGTAATCCCATATTGTTTAGTTTTATTACTGTCCATCTCCAAAATCCTATTTCTGCTTCATTTCCAATGTACTCTCAATTCTTCTAGTCAACTCTTGGGCTCCCTTCCTTCTCTCCAACATTTTCCATTGAAAATTTTAAAAAGGTTTCACAGGTACAGTCCCGCTATGGTATTTATTACCAGATGAACAAGAAGCAGAATCTCCTTCTGTTTCGCAGCTTTCTTTTTGCTGGACAAACTTTTGTATTTCCTCATTAGTACGTACTTCATCAAAACATGATTTTTGTCCCTCCAGGGAAGAATACATTGAAGACAGCTGGGTACAGCAGTTTGAATATCATACCTCCATCTCAATATTCCCTGAATAATGGAATAAATTTGCTCCTCTTTGTCTTGTGTACAATGAGTAATCATTCTCCACATACACTCTGCTGTCTCCCACTTTGTGTCCTCCTGCCATAGTTTTGACAGAATTAACTCCTGCTGGTAGGATTGCATCTTTACTATTAAAGGTCTAGATTGCTTTCTTATAGCCAGGTTTGGAGCATACACACAATGTGCCCTTTCAACTAACAACTGTTGCGGAACTTGCGGAATACCAGTCCAGTAGCTTTTTTTTGTGCTTTTACAAAATTAATGCAGTCTGTTCCTTCCAGCTTCTCTGGTACAGCTGAAACTCTCAGGTTTTCTCTATATGCTCTCTCCTCTAATTATATTATTTTTGAAACATCTCTTCCTGAGCAGTCTCATGCTCAGCCAGCCTTTTCTTCATTTTGACCTCTGATTTTGCAGCTTTATCATCTCATCTGAATCTCTGTTTAAAGTTTCTTCCATTTTTTCCAGCCTTTTGTTGTTTGTGCTGGTATACTCTATCAGTGATTTGTTTATTTTAACCAGGTATATATGCAGTTGTCATATATCTTTCTGTAGGTTATTGGAAGTCATGTCTGAAGGTTGCATTGCTTTTTGCTGAACAGCTGCAAAACTTTCTCCAGTTAATGTTTCTTCCTCACTTTTTGTAGCTGATTTTTTCCCAGGTCTTCACTATTTATTTATTCCTGGCATCCAGGCAGTACATTTACTAGCCAGTTACTGAAATCTACCCATAAACACAAGTCTACTGGCCTTCTATGCTGAGTTTCTGTTTTTACACTGGGGGAGCTAGAAATAAGTTGTTACTCAATATGCAGCCATCTTGGAAGTCTCAGATCAGACATATTTTATTATCAACCAGAGAAGTTGTGGAGAGTAATTAATAAACAGTTAAAAGATTTTATCTAGGAGGTGAGGGGGCCAAGAGTTAAGTAGGACAAGTTGATTCACCCAGTTGGACAAGGAGGTTTAGGATTACCTGATTTGAAGGGATATTTTAGAGCTACACAGTTAAGGCTCCTACACATAACACAAGCAGAAAGCTAAAATTCAATGTGAAAAGGGATGATGATGATGAAGCAGGGGGAAATTCAAGAAATAAGGAAAGAGTGGGATTTTGGATGCAGATCCTTAAGGAGAATAACAACAGTCATAAGAATATTATATTTATAATGTAGCAGAAAATACTAAGAACTAAGCAAACACGGGAATGAAGAAAGGAGATTCTGACGGTAGGGATGACTGCAATTAGAGGTACAGTGATTAGGCAAGAGGGAGCTGTAATTTACTGCACAGTGGTATTGGGAACAAATAATTAGAAAAGGAAAGGTGATAGAATGGGAAGACGCCATTTGGACTGCAGGCTAGAGATTGATATCAGAGTACAGACAAAGAGAAAGGGATAAAGGGATCCTAAATCAAAGACATGCGCTAGTTCAGTTTTAGTTGAATCTAGAACAGAAGCTGCTGTTAAAAGAGTTAATTGGTAGAGCATATAAAATATCACATTACAGTTATAGAAATCATATATGTGGAGGTCAGAAAAGACTGGGAATTGAGATTAGATAAGCAATTCACAAAAAAAACATGGGAGAACATATGTATGGCTCCCAAAGATGCAACAAAGTCTAGAAGATTTAGGATTTTTGCTTGGAAGTGTTTGTATAGATACTTTTAAACTCAAAGCAGCCTCTAAAGAATTTTTCCTCAGGTAGATGGCAAATGTTGGAGGTGTAATGGGAAAGAAAGAGGTAATGGGGAAAATATGTTTTAGGAGTGTAATGAGTTGGCAGACTTTAAAAATTCCCTACAGAGTACTCTGTCAAGAGTACTGGGAGAGCAAATGAGTGGAACTAAGGAAATAATTTGTTGAGCTGGGATACAAGATCTGAATTGGCCAGACATAGCAAGGTCTTGTTAAGTTTAATTTTGGTGGCTGCCAAAAAAAATTACTAGAAAATGAAAAACAAAGTCTAAATCAACCATACTTGAAGTAGTGAAAACTGTAGCAGAGATAAAAGAACAGGAAGCGGGATCGTTAGAAAAGGGTATAAGTAGACTACATAGAAAAAAATGGAAATTGTGGGATAGTACACAAGGAGGAATGAGGTTTAAGGGAGAGTAGGAACTGAACAATTTATGTAATCTTGGATTGATTATATTGTATAGAAGATTATATGTGATGTATAATGTTTGTAAATGTGAACTTGATTTGATTTCTTTTGTATAAATGCAAGTTTACCTATGTCACAAGTGATAATTCAATAAAGGTGTTTTTTTTTAAAGGAAGATTGTCTAGGCTTAAAATGACCTGCAAAGACAGCTAGCTTAGTACTTACCTATAAACCTATGAACCACAAGCTTTGGCCACTGCAGAGTCACCCACCTGTGGCTGAGGCAAATTACCAGCTTGCTATGGAGGCAAATAATCTTTTCCTTTTTGTGGTAGGAAGAAGGGTAAACCTAGGGACCAATAGTTTGTCTCATGGTCAAGCCAAAAAATGTTGCTTGTTTCCCAGAGAAGCCTGGCAGGAACAGTCAGTAAAGCAAGAAAGTTGCCCAAAAAACTAACTTTTTCCCCACAAAAAAATACAGAAAAAGTACTTTAAATACTTTCATCAGCCTTAATAAAGTAAAATAAACACAGTTTATCCCCAGAAAAAAGATAGTTTTAAAATTAAAGTTATGTACTTACCATAACTATGCATATGTGTCATCTATTTTCATTTTTCTCATATAAGGATTATGGCTTTGACCTTGGATCTGACTCAGCAGCATTCTACAGACTTTTGGATCCAACTCTAGCACTCCTCCTTCTACCCATAATGCTCTAGTCTGCCCACAACACCTCATATCAAGTTTGCTGCTAAAAAAAAATCTTAGAATATAAAAAGGGAAAAAGAATAGTAACATAACTAGGGCCCAGACCTGGAACAACAGGTTCCAAAAGTCCATCCATCAGGTTACTCTAGAAGATGACGGAAAGGGGAAAGGTGGGACTGGAATTGAGGACAAATGAAAATGGATAACATGCATGCATTATTATGGTGAGTACATAACTTTAATATCTGATGTCCTTTTCATTCTCCCTCAACATATGGGACAGTGTCCCCAGCTACATGAATCTTGGGTGGGCTTCATGGAAGGACATTCTGGAGAACTGTTGAACCTAAAGCAACTCTGCTTCTAGGATTGACTCAATAACCCTTTGAACCTTCAGCAAAAACTAATTTAAAATTTCTGTCTTGGAAAATAGATTTCTTAGTTGCTATTACATCTGCAAAATGGATTTCTGAACTCCAGACTCTTTCATCCAAATCCCCTTGTATTATTTTTCACAAAGATAGAGTTACCTTACAATCCAAGTTATGTCTAATTTTGTAATGAGTAATAAAGCTATGAGCATTTAACCAGGTGTCTGGTACACAAATAACATCAATAAAAGTTCTAGACCAAAATGCATATCAGGTGGCCATGCATGTAGTTGAACGAGGGTCTATATTATATGCTGGAAGGTTTAAAACTTTGACTCTCATATGATTGACACCATATGAGTGAAGTTTTAAAACTTCAAACAAACAATAAAAAAAAAAAAAAAAAAAAAACTTATCCAAAAGCTCCAGGCAGGGGGGAAAGCCCCCTGCACCCTCCATACCCCCCTGCTACTTAAATATACCAACTCCGAGATCGTACTACATTGAAGTAAAGGGAAATATTCCTTACGGTGATCTCCATTGAAACTTGTGAGCTTTCAAAAGTTTGCTCATATGGTGTTGACCATATGAGACTCAAACTTTTGAATGTTTGCAATTTCTAATGGAACCTGTTGAATGAGCCTTAGGTGGTTTTGGTAGGGAGAGACCTTGCTGGGAATATATCAAAGAAATGCAATTAGTTATCCAATTGGCCAAGGTAACTTTAGAAATTGGAAATCCCAGCCTACTTGGTAAAAAAGAGACAAACAGCTGGTCCGTTTTTCTGAAATTTTTTGTTTTGTGCAAGTAGAAACCTAGCTGTCTATGTACAGTTAAGAGATGTAGCATGTATTCTCTCTTATTCAAAAATTCAGGAAAGAAGTCTGTTAAATGGATGGTTTGATTTATGTTCGATTCAGAGGCTACTTTTGGTAGGAGGGAAGGATTGGATTGTAAGGTAACTCTATCTTTGTGAAAAATAATACAAGGGGATTTGGATGAAAGAGTCTGGAGTTCAGAAATCCTTTTGCAGATGTAATAGCAACTAAGAAATCTATTTTCCAAGACAGAAATTTTAAATTAGTTTTTGCTGAAGGTTCAAAGGGTTGTTGAGTCAATCCTAGAAGTACTATTGTTAAATCCCAAGGGGGTGATGGGTCTTTCACTGGAGGTCTGAGCAAGAACGTGCCCTATAGGAAAGCCTTGCACAACTTGGAAGCAGCAAAGCAAGAAGCCTTGAACTCCCTCCTCTGTCTTGAAGAAGTTGTCTCCATGTGAATCCTGGAAAGATCCCTAGGATTTGTGGAACCACATATTCTTGGCTTCTCTTTGATTCTGAGAAAATGATCATTGAGGGGTAGAAAAGCTAATCCTTGTGGCAGACAGGATCTTCCCTTTCACTGCGGGAAAGTGCTTCTTTTACAGAAGGGCCAAATAAGGATGTTCCATCAAAGGAAGCATAGATGAAAGAAGGCTTGAAAGGTTCTGCAAAGTCACACAGCCACATCCAGGCATGTCTCCTTATGGCAATGCCTGAACAGGCTGCCCGTGAGGTACCCTCTGCAGAATGGGAAATCAACCTCATGGTTGCATTGGAAATAGATAATAGAAATAATAGAGTGGCCAGGTGTGAGGATGATCTTTCATAGCCCTCTGCAGACATGGACTCCGAGGAGGATTTTGACAGTGTCTTGGTTAAATCCCTCTGCAGTCTTGTAAAGTGCACCAAATAATTCAATGACTTTGAGGCAAAGGTGGCTGAAGCAAATAGGCACTTTCCAAACCTGTCCAACACCCTAGACTCTCTGTTAGGAGGATGGACAGAGGAGCTCTGTTTTGCTAGCTCATTTTTAGTGACTGCCACCACAACCATTGCATCAACAGGGACTCCTTTGCTCCAATGAGGTTTGTCTTTTGGAGGAACCAAAATCTTAAATGGATGATGTAGGATTAGTCCAACAGAATCCAGTTCCTTCCATGCCCGGCAAGAGACTAGGTCAATGAGCTCATTGGCTAGGGGAGTCACCCAAGACATGGATGGGTCAGCACCATAAGCTTCCAGAAATACTGACTCCTCAGGGGAAGGATTATCTGAGCACCAACCACCTTTCTACTTAAGAATCTCCAAAATGTCTCCAAATGAGATGTCATCAGGTGGTGATCTGGGGAACCCTTCCCCCTCATTGAAGTCAGTATCTTCTGTGACAGATTCCAGGGGGGAATCTATGTGCCTCCTTTTACACATTCTCTTATGGGCAACCTCCTTAGTGTCCTTAGTGGGGTGCTCTGGGGAGGTGTCCAAAGAGAGGGTTAGTTCCTCTAAGGGAACTGTTTTGGATGGTAGTAGGTACCGGCTGTCCCTACAGAGTCTGATGGGATCAGAGCTTGGGACCATAGGGTGATAAAAAGTAGGATTTGAAGATGTATGCGAGCTAGGTCTTTTGGATGACAGAATACCCTATACACTACTTTGAAGGCAGATGGACCAGGAGAAACTGTGGCTGGTTGCACCAGAGCTGAGACTTTCAAAGCAGACAAACCAAGACGCTGTCCAGATCTGTGTCTCGAAGAGGGGGCTGGACCCGGGAGCCAGATCTGGTATAACCCCATCTGGATCTGAGCTCTGAGGAACTTCCTCATCATCCTACCTCTTCAGCTTCAGAAAGACTCCTGGAGGACCTGACAGATGAGGTACTGGACTGAGGTCTAGAATGTTTCCTTGGAGTCTGCATGAGGGGGGAGTGGAGATGAGGAGAAACTGGGTAGGTTGAGAAGGCTAACTACCTGGAATAACTATCTGATCCAAGATCTTAGGATCCAAAGTTTTCCTCTTCGGATCTGATGAAGTAGGATCCGAAGATTTTTACATGTTCTGTAGAGGCTCCAAAGTCAATGGAGTCCTATGAGATTTAGAACGGCACCTTTTCCTATGCTCTGAGCCTTAGTATGTTTGCTGGGGGGGGGTTGAGCCATGGAGGAGGAAGAAGAAGAAGGCAATAACCCTTTGAGAACTAACTCATTCCTCCTATCTGCAACATCCCTTGAATTCAACGCAGCACAAACAGTGCAGTTTATATTAAGGTGTGCTGCTCCTAAACAGTAAACACACTCCCTGGCCATTCAAATTTGTTATTTTGTGTCCACAGGAAGTACATCTTTTTAAATCCTGTTGGCTTACTTTCAGAGAAAGCTCTATCAAAAAGGGAAAGGGAGATTTTTTTTTTTAAACAGAAGAAGCTACCATCAATGGTAGTGAGAAATACCCTGATAATAGGGTAGGAGAAGTAGGGAAGGAAAGAAGAACCACAATGAAGGAGAAAAAGGTGCAATTGCAGCTTAGAAAACAGTTATCCACACCTCAATGGAACTCCAGAAGACAGGAAACAGTTGATGGTATGTAAGAAATTTTACCTTATAAAGGTAAGAGGACTAACAGTACAGAAAAAAAATTCTCTTTCTAGGGACTTTCTCAGTGCAGTGATCTGGAGAAGTGCCGGTAGAGATTGTGAAACCCTGCTGGTTAGTCTATGGCTGTCCAGCTGGCTGTCCCTGTAGTGTAGAATGATGTGACTCCAAGTGCAGAGAAATCTGGGAATTAGATTAAAAATCTGAGTGCATTGAATCCATCAGTCCTGTTGGAGCAGAAAATACCCTCTTCACTACCTCAAAGGAAGACCACTCCGGAAAAAAGGAAGACCTCGGCCCTGAGAAGGCAGGCTTCTGACCGCTGTCTCCTCCTGTCCTGAAAATAATCTCACTGAGTAGGAAGTTAGAGCCAAGCTATCCAGTGCTGAAGCACCAAGGCATAGAGATGGCTCCAAAACCTTCAGAGTTGATTTCAACAACACCTAGGACCTAACAAGGAAACTTCAGCTCCGACAGTCATCTGGATCCGACGATGTCGGAGACGGTGCACTCACAGTTATCTTCAGATACGAAGATAAAGTGATAAAGATAAAGTTATCTTTGGATCCAAGCCAAATGGACCTGAAAGGTTTAGATCCAGGGACTCTGAAGCAACCATAGGGATCAGATAAGGAGTAAGAAGTGGTGGTGTGGTAGATGGACAGGCTTCTTGACCCGAGGGGCTAGGAGCCGGTAAGACACACATCTGAATCTGTGCCAAGAGAAACTTCCTCATCATTCTGTCCACTTTGCCCTCAGTCAAACTCCTGGACAAATGAGATGAGGCAAGGCAAGGTGACTTGGACTGGCGCTTTTCCAAAAAAAGGTGAGGGAACCCTGGAAGACACAGGATTATAAGTAGGAGAATACCTGGTTCTTGGAGAAATTATTGGACCCAAAGTAGTTGGATCTGTGGGTATTTTGTAAGATCTGAGGATACTGGATCCACTAGTTTCATCTTATTCAGATCCGAAGTGGAGGAGCTTTGAGATCTTCTTAGATCTGATTTCAATCTCTTCCTTGGCGGCTCTGAAGACACAGTCTAGGAAGTCAAAGGCTTACGAGACTTTGATATGGACTCCTTAGCTTTAATTTTGGGGCCTGAACCCCAGAGATAGCTTCACCAAAAGAATAATGTACTAAACCTTTGAGGATAAGCTATCCACAAGAGCCCTGAGATTGAAATTCTTGCAAATGGAGCAATCCTCCTGAAGATGTTGCAGGCCTAAACAATAGACACAAAGAGTATGAGTATCTGAAAGAAGCAATTTGTGCCCACATTTCAGACACTTTTTAAATCCGGAAGATCCTTTCTCAGACATGCCAGCAACTAAAGGAAAAAAAAAAAAAACAGTAATACATAAGAAAAACTTCTTATTTTATAAATATATAGTGTACAGGAAGAAAAAAGAAAGAAATAATACCAACAATGGTATTAGAACTACACTAGCATGTATTACAGACAGAATAAAGGAAAAACGGACTACCAACAATGATAAATATAGTAAATAAGAATTACAATAATATAAGAGGGTAAGGGAATTATATACATGTGTGTGTGTGTGTGTGTGTGTGTGTGTGTGTGTATATATATATATATATATATATATATGGATCTACCTGACTACATCGAAACTGTAGATGAGCGAAAACAACTTCACCGACGCCAGAAGATCGACAAGGCAGAAGACCGACGGAGGAAGACACCGACGCTGAGAACACTGAGATGGGGAAAGGATGTGTAAGTATGCGGTAGTGACGGACGTTAGGGTGCGAGTAAGGTAAGTGTGCGATGTTGACGGTGTGTAGGGATAGGGGTGGGATAAGTGAGGTAGGGTTAGGGCGCGGGTTAGGTAAGGGTGCGAGTAAGGTAAGTGTGCGATGTTGGCGGTCTGTAGGGATAGGGGTGGGATAAGTGAGTTAGGGCGCGGGTTAGGTAAGGGTGCAGTAGTGATAGTTTTTGGGTTAGGGGAGGGTTAAGTGAGTTAGGGTTAGGGCGCGGGTTAGGTGAGTGTGCGATAGTGACGGACCTTAGGGTAAGGGTTTGGGTTAGGGTTGTAGATAGTTGTGTATGTATGGGTTAGTGTTGGTTTGTAAGGATTTTGGTGTGCTTGTGTTGTGTGTGTGGGTTTTGGATAGGGGATTTGTTTTGTTTGTTGTTATGATGTGTTGAGTGTATGAGGTGTCGTGTTTGTGAACTGTCGATTATGTGGTGTCGGTGAAGTCGTTTTCGCTCTTTTGGTGTTTAGATGTAGTCAGGTAGATCCATATATATATATATATATATATATATATATATATATATATATATATATATATATATATATATATATATATATATATATATATATATATATAAAATGGTTTACCATCATAAGGTCAAGAACACAGTAGTCAAACCTTATATGTTCAAATTTTGTTAGCGAATCCTGGCATGCCAAATGGTCAGAATGTCGCAAAAATACTGAAATCTACATTTCTGACCACTCTACACCCAAAAACGAGTGCTAACATGGGTCAAAAAGGGGACGGGAGTATGCAATTTGCAACATCTGCATTCACAATTGTAGGATGTTGCCTCACTCCTTTCAGACATACGCTCTCGACCATCCAACGGTCGACCTTATGATGGTAAACCTATTTTATATATATATATATATATATATATATATATATATATATATATATATATAGGGCGGCCACGGTGGTGCAGTGGTTAGCATTGCTGCCTCACAGCAAGAGGTTCTCCGGTTTGATCCTCGGCTGGGGTGCCTTCTGTGCGGAGTCTGCATGTCCTCCCTGTGGTCGCGTGGGTTTCCTCCGGGTGCTCCGGTTTCCTCCCACATCCCAAAGACATGCTGCAGGTGGATTGGACACTCTAAATTGGCCCTAGGTGTGCATGTGAGTGTGCCTTCTGTGGAAGGTTGGGCGCCGGGCTGGCAACTCGACACCGTAAAATTCCACTGCCAATCAATGTGCGGACAAGGTGATCCGCTGTGGCGACCCCTAACCGGGAAAAGCCGAAAGAAGAAGAAGAAGAATATGTATATATATATATATATATATATATATATATATATATATATAGAGAGAGAGAGAGGTTTACTTCTAATTACTGAAATATCACAGACCCAAATCACACAAGATTGAGAAGAGAACACCAGACGTTCTCTTAAACCAAAGT
Source organism: Protopterus annectens (assembly GCF_019279795.1). Lineage (NCBI taxonomy): Eukaryota > Metazoa > Chordata > Ceratodontiformes > Protopteridae > Protopterus > Protopterus annectens. The sequence goes on along the minus strand of NC_056743.1, from coordinate 997,450,061 downwards.
GCATATCACTGGAATTTTAAACAGAGAAAGGAGGCAATTGGCAACACTCAACAACAAACACATCAAAACATGTTAAACCCACCCAGATGGGGAGGCTGCGCCCACACCACCCTACCTAGATATACCAACTCCAAGATCACACTATAATGGGAAAAAGGGCAAACATGTTTGGTGTTGTCGTCTCGATCTAGTGAGATTGGGTAAGTGGCATTTCAATAATTAAGAAGTAGACCCATATATATATATATATATATATATATATATATATATATATAGGTCTACTTCAAAACATTGAATTCTCATAACATTGAAACTCAAAACACTGAGACCATAACATCAAAAACCCAAAACAACGAAAACTCAGAACACTGAAAGTGTGCATCATAACACAGAAAATTACAGTGCACATATAAATAATATCCCCTCCATCTATAACAACACCAAAGTAAGGAACACACTTTTTATTACATTTCTGCAGGGGGCAAGCCCCCCCCTGCACCCCCACACTCCCCATAAATTAAATATACCAACTCCTAGATCGCACTACAGTGGAAAAAAGTTAATTTCTTAATCCCACTGTAACATGATCACCATGCAGAATGTAAACATATGGATGGGTTCCTTTCATGGAAGTTAAGTTAGTGTTCTGAGAAGTGCTGGGAGAAGTGCGTAGGGGAAAAAGTGTTTATTTTGCCAATCTGTACATGTTTTTAGGCCATACAGGTAAGTGATTTAGACATTATGTTTACATTCTGTATGGTGATCACGATACAGTGAGGTTAAGAAATTAACTTTTTTTCCACTGTAGTGCAATCTTGGGAGTTGGTATATTTAATTTACAGGGGGTGTGAGGGGCAGAGCCCCCCACATGGTGGGTGCAGAGGGGCTTGCCCCCCTGTATAAATGTAGTAAAATGTGTGTTTGTTAGTTTGGTGTTGTTATAGGTGGAGGGGATGTTATTTACATGTGTGTTGTAGTTTTCAATCTTATGATGCATAGTTTAAGTGCAGTGAGTTTTCGTTGATTTGGATTTTCAGTGTTTTGGGTTTTCGGTGTTATGGTCTCAGTGTTTTGAGTTTCAATGTTCTGACAATTCAATGTTTTGAAGTAGACCCATGTGGATATATATATATATATATATATATATATATATATATATATATATATATATATATATATATATAGGTCTACTTTAGATGACCGAAAGCACATAAAGCTGAATGTTATGTTGCCAAGATGGAAATAATGAAACTGAAAATGCCAAACCATGTAGTTTTTCCCATGGCAAGTAAACACTTGGTCAACTTGGGGAAATGTGCCCTTTTCCCCACTGTAGTGTGATCCCAGAGTTGGTATATATAGTTGGGTGGGGGTGTGGGTTTCAGATAGTACAGTGTACTTTAGTGTAGTTTTGGGCAAGTGTTTACTTGCCCTGGGAAAAACTATGCGGTTTAGCATTTTCAGTTTCGTTATATTCATCTCAGCAAAATAATGTTTGGCTTTATGGGCATTTGGTCATCTAAAGTAGATCCATATATATAGATCCAGTATATATATATATATATATATATATATATATATATATATATATATATATATATATATATATATATATATATAGATATATATAGATATATATATATATATATATATATATATAGATATATATATATACATACATAAAGAAAAAAATACATTTATCTTAATGAAACTCGAGAGCTAAAGCTGATCACGTCTTTTTGTGAAAAGTGACAAACGAGATCTGAGGTATGTTAGGGGTTGGTGCACTATGGGTAAGGGAGAAGCTTGAGAGCTTTTTAGTTATCAAGAGCTTTAGTAACAGCTGAGTCCGAGGTTCAAATCTGAACCCAACAGTTGAGGAGAGAATGAAAACTGACAATATCTGATCTATCTTTAACAGATGCTCTGAGAGAGGATCCACATCTGTGCAAGATGGTGTCAAAAGAGATCTAAAGTATTGTAGGCTGACTAGGGAATTATGGGTAGAGTGAGAAGCACAAGAGTTGGATCCAAAAGTCTATGGAATGTGGCTGAGTTGGATGCAAGGTCGGCTCTGTAACCCATACATTGCGGGAGAATGAAAAGGACACCAGATCAACTCTTTTTACTGCAAAAGTAAAAATGTGCATTCACTTTTAAAGATACATAAATGTCACAAGACATTCAAGGAAAATACCTTTCCTAGCTTTAAAAAAAAAGAAGTTATGTACTCACCATAATGTTCTTCCTCAACTGTTGGTGTTCGGACCCAATCCTCGTATCCAACTTAGCTTCTACTACAGCTCTTGCTAACTAAAAAGCTCACAGCTTCTCCCTTATCCATAATGCACATATGCACATACCTCAGATCTTGTTTGATGATTTTACCAGAAGTAGTATCTATTAACATGCATAAATAAAAGGAAACATAAAATTGTACATGTCCTGTACAGGAAACTATATTAGGAGCTCAATCAAAAGGACAGTGGTGTCCTTATAATATCTCATTCATCTAGATGTTTGTAGACATAAGGAATGAGGGTTGGTGGGTGGGAAGTTGAGGAGGAATGAAAATAGACAATACAGATGGAGTGTTATGGTGAGTACATAACTTCCTTATCTGATGTTGTCAATTTTCATTCTATCCTCAACTGTTGGGACAGAGTCCTCAGCTATCTAAAATCCCTAGTGGACTCTTAGGAAGGATATTCTTGAGCACAGTTGAACCAAATGATGCTCTACCTCTCGAGGCCAGATCTAATTTGTAATGAGTAATAAAGGTATGAGGATTCGCCCAAGTTGCTGATGCACAAATGTGGTTCATAGAAAATCTGGATAGAATACTGAAGAAGTGGACATGGATCTTGTTGAATTGGCTCTTATGTAAGACCCAATTTTTATAGATAAAAGAAACACAATTAACCATCTGGCTAAAGTTACTTTTGCAAATGGTTTACCCAATTTCAAATCTGCAAATCTGCAAAGGAAACAAACAATTGGACTGTCTTTCTGAATTTTTTGGTCCTTTGCAAGTAAAAACGTAATTGTCTGTGCACATCCAATAAATACAACATGTATTCACTTTTGTTTGCAAATTTAGGAAAGAATACTGGTAAATTAATGGATTGATTGATATTGCATTCTGACACTGGTTCATGGTGTAACCCTATCCTTATGAAAGGTCAAGTAGGGAGGTTTTGAAGACTTTAATTTCTGAAATTCTTCTTACTGAGGTAATGGCTACTAGAAAGACAGTTTTTCAAGAAAGAAAATTAAGTTTATATTTAGTTGCTGGTTTAATGGGGAAATGTATTAATGCCTGCAATACCAGATCCCATTGTGGAGTAGGGTCTTTAAACGGTGGTCTCAGAAGAAGAGTGCCTCTCAAGAATGTTTTACACAGTTTAGCAGAGGCTAATGAAGACCCTTCAAATTCAATATGAAAATTAGATATTACTGCTTATTGAACCTTAATGGTAGAGGAGCTAACCCCTTCTTTAAAGAGCAAAGCCAAAAATTTAAGTATGTTATGTATCAGGGCTTAGAAAGGATCAATATGATTTTGTTGTGCCCAATAAACAAATTTTTTCCATTTCCTTGAATAGAATTTTTATGTTGGGGGTTAATGGGGAGACAAAAGGATATGGCAGACAGGGGAAGAAGGCATTGGTTGTCTGGCTATTAATGGAATTGGAGAAACCAGGCTGTAAGCTTGAGGTTTGAGATGTTTGGGTGCATCATGCCTGTTGGGTGACAAAGGAAATCTGGAATTGGATCCAGAATCCAAAGTTGATAAATTAGATGAGGCCATAGGAAGGGGAGCCAAACCTTTCGATGGTTGGATGAGATTGCCCAGTGCCACACTCTGAGTGCTTCTCGACACAAGGGATATGATTTGGTCCCTCCTTGTTTGTTGATGCACCAAACTACTGACATGCTGTCTGTCTGAATTGCAATTTCCCCTGAAGGGAGAGCATTCTGGAAGGTATGCAATGCTAAGAACACTGCTCTCATCTCTAGGACATTTATATGTAAATTGGCCTCTTCGGGGGACCAAGTGCCTTGGACTGTTTCTCCCAGAAAGCACCCCCCCCCCGCACCCCAACTGGGAAGTATCTGTGGTCACTATGGCCTGGTGCTGAAAAATAATTAATGGACAAACTTGTAGAACCTGATTTGATTGAATCCACCCCCTGAGATCTCTCTTGCATACCTGAGTGATTCTTATTTGTCCTAACATGGGATGGTAAAGGATTGACCAATGTGTTGCTAACATCCACTGAAAAACTCTCATATGGAATCTGGCTAGAGGTATTAAGGTTATTGCCACTGACATTGATCCTAGAGCCTGAAGAACCAAGCGGGTTGAAATCTTGGTACTGCAAATTATTTTTCTGACCTGTAATCTGATCATCTGTGCTTTTGAGAGAGGAAGAGAAGCTATCATTGACTTTGTGTTGAAAACTGCTCCTATGAATTCTAAATTTTGAGTTGGTTATAGGTGAGACGTGTCATAATTTATGGTTATCCCCAGATGAGAGCAAATCTGGAGTACTGATTTATTGCTCTTATTAACAGATGTCTGGTTGGGGCAGTAATGAGCCAGTCATCTAGATATGGAAACACTTGCAATCCCTGCAGTCTCAAGTGAGATGCTACTACTGCCATGCATTTGGTAAACATCCTGGGGGCTGTGGTAAGGCCAAAGGGCAGACCTCTGTACTGGTAGAGACTAGCTCTCAGCTGGAAGCAAATACCTTCTGGATTGTCTGATCATCTTTATGTGATAGTGCTCATCCTGAAGGTCTATTGAGCACATCCAGTTGTCCTTGCCCAGAAAGGGGAGAATGGACTGAATCATGGCCATGAGCAAGTTTCGGATTCTATCTGGTCTGGTGGGACCTCTCGGATGACTCGTTTTTTTAGTAGCCTTTGTATTTATATTACTGCTTCTTTCCCCTGACTTGGTGAAACATTGGGAATTTTTCATAGAGTTGGAGGTGGAAGGGAAAAGGGTATTATATAACCTCTGGAAATAATCCTTTACACCCAAGTATCTTTTGTTATGTCTAGTCAGTCTCTCTGATGCAGAGATAGTTGAACCTCAGTCGCCTCCAGAGGTGGACAATCGGGCCTCCTTTCAGGAGTGCTGGTAGGGTCTGTCAGAGAAAGAACCTCTGGATCCTTGGATTTGTGGGCCTCTTGTGTTGCAGGGGCATCATCTTCATTAGAGCCCCCCCCTTCCCCTAGGGGAACTTTCTCTATGTGTTTCCTGGAAAGGACCCTGGGACTTCCTGAACCACATCTTCCAACCACCTCATTCATTCCTCGAAAAGTATCTCTGAGGGGTCAAAAAATGTATACCCACTGCAGAGAGTGTCTTTCCATCCTTCTCACACCTGGATAATGTGTCCTTCACTTTGGGGCCAAACAAGGAAGTGGATCTGCGCTGAGAGAAACCTCCTTATCATCTGATCCACATCTTCTTCAGGCAAACTCCTAGATGAATGAGATGATACCACAGAAGGACATTTTGTATGGCACCTCTCTATAAAAGGTGAAGGCAGCCTGGAAGGTACAGGATCAACTGATGGTGAATATCAGGTCCTAGGCAAAGGTACAGGATCCTGAGCAGTCAGATAGTTTCTTAGTCGGATCCAAGGATGCAGAATCTGTCAACCTCTTTCTCTTCAGATCTGAAGGGAAAGCGGTATGAGACCTCTTCGAATCTGACTTAGTCCTCTTCCTGGAAGGCTTGGAAGACAGAGCTGAGGAAGAAGAAGGAGTAGAAGATTTCAACACCTTGGACTTCAGCCTGGAGGATTTATTTCCTGCAGTAGCCTTTCTGAAGGAAGAAGGCAACATACCTTTTAAGATTAATTTATTTTTTCTATCCACCAATGCACATGGATTAAAGTTACAGCAGAGAGTACAGTCTTCCTTAAGGTGTTGCGGACCTAGACAATAGACAAAGAGACTGTGGGTGTCCGAAATGGGCAACTTGTGCCCACACTTTCAACATATTTTAAAACCAGAAGGGCCCTTCTCAGCCATTCCTATGACAAAAGAAAAACAGATGAAGACTTTTTTTTGGAAATAAAAAAGAAAAGGAGATAGCGATTACCAACAATAGTATTGAAGGTACACTATCATGCAGAGGAAAAAAGGAAGAAAAATATATCAACTGTGGTGATAACAGAAATACTAACAGTACAAGGGTAAAGGAATGATAGAAAAGGATAGACTATAAGGAAAAAATTTAACATCTGAAGAATTCAAAGGTGAAGCTCAAGAGCTATGGCAACCACGTATTTTGTGGAAAGCGGCAAACGAGATCTGAGGTATGTTAGGGATTGGTGCATTATGGGTACACTATCATGTAGAGGAAGAAAGGAAGAAAATATATCAACTGTGGTGATAACAGAAATACTAACCGTACAAGGGTAAAGGAATGATAGAAAAGGATAGACTATAAGGAAAAAATTTAACATCTGAAGAATTCAAAGATGAAGCTCAAGAGCTATGGCAACCATGTCTTTTGCGGAAAGCAGCAAACGAGATCTGAGGTATGTTAGGGATTGCTGCATTATGGGTAAGGGAGAAGCTTGAGAGATTTTTGTTACCATGAGCTTTAGTAAAAGCAGAGTCAGATACAAGGATCAGATCCGAACCCCAACAGTTGAAGATAGAATGAAAACTGACAACATCAGATGCACTTGTTTCTCTCCAAAATTAACTTTAAATAAGTTTAAAAGTAATGTTGAAGGTTTTTCTCCCAAAAGGAATTTATCTGCCCAGCAATGGAACACCGTTAGCCAGCCATCGATCCTCAAAAGCTTGCTGAGGAGCACTCTTCTCAGTGGCAGGAAAGGTCCGAAGAGATTGTTGCCAAACCTGTCTTTTTGGTCAGCTCAGCTCGAGCTGGCTAACAGTTTGGGCAAGTGGAAGGTACCCTGCAGCTTTGGAAGCTGGTCGGTTGCTATATCCTATGCAGGATATAACCCCTATAGTTTAGGATACTGCAGCATATAAAGAACATCCAAGGAAGGTTAAGGACACTAAAGCTGTCCATACTGGCAGGTAGGGGAAATTAAGGGGGTGTTTTCTGGCTATATAAGAGTATAAAATGTGACTGTGAGAGATTAAAACTTGGGGGAAAACATGAGCAGAAGGAATCAGCAGCTACAAACTGGGGGACTAAGCCTATCTATTATTTGAGAAAATGACTCTTCATGCAAACAATGGTTAACAAATGGAAAGCTGACTGGTTGGGTAGTAGAGACCAGTTTAGTGGATTCCTTCAAGGGGGGATGGGATAAGTATAGCATGGAAGGAATTCCATCTTCAGAATGCTAGTTGTATGCATTGAGCAGATGTATACTGTATATAAATGGACAGACAGTATCCTTTTACCTGTTGATGTATATATGCATATGTATGGTGGGTCAGTTAGACAGCTCATTTTTGTAGGTAAACTATCACATTTTCTTGCTTCTTCCAAACAGTAGCTGGTGAACCTAATTTAGGGAGGTAAACCAATCCAACCATCATTCTAGCTATAAATTAACCTAGCCATAGTTCTGGCTATATTTAGATGTTAATAGAAAATGCATGAGCAAACAGTGAGCTAGCAGGTTTTTTAAGTTTCTATATATAGTTACCTTAAACTGGACAAAGCAGTAAGAGTATTAGTTAATAGTGTCCATGTTTACTGACTTGGGGTTATTGCGAATTACATTTATTCTGACAGTTTTGTATTTGGATTGAAGAATAGTTCTTAACTATGTCAGTGTCTTGTTATAATTCATCACTAATGTGGTCTTTTGATGAGGTTTTGCTGACTTTGCCTTTTTTGCTCACTACTTGATTAAATTATTATATTTCCTGCACTGAAAATGTTTTTTTTAATCCTATCATTTTCTGAGTGCTGTCACTATGTTGGGAATAGCTAGTTATTTTGGGTATGTTGTACTTCTGTTCTACATATTGCTGGGCTGTGATGCTGTGAAGTATGTTATCACTAAAGCATTCACTGTACGTTTATAAAATATAATAGATGTGATGGCCACAATAGTCGCCATTGCTAAATATGAACATGCATTAAGATAAAAGTTTTACAGGTAAGCATTTGTCATATTTTCCAACAAATACAACATACCAAACAGCTTAGCACTTTGTCAAGGCATAAGGATAGGAATATCATGTACATATAATGGAACTTCTGAAGTTGGAAGTGCATAAGAAATACAGTTTATAAAGACTGAAACAGAACTGTCCCTAAGACAGTACATTAAGGAGGTTCTGTTACAAAAGTTCCTAAATTAGAGCGATGATTACCTGACTGAACATTAAAGGCCTATCTTTACAATAACTACTTAAGACCCAGTCTTGCAGGTTGTGGGCCATTTCCCTGAGGACAAAATTGGTTGGGGACACATGGCTGTATTGCAATTCATTTGCAGAGACAAATGGCTGTGGCAGATTCACTGTGGGCAGAGAGCAGCATGCAGCTCCACACCCATTGCTAGAATAATCAAGCGCTGGGTGGGGGGATCTACTGGAATATGTTTGTGTAGATCCTATCCAAAATGGGTCTTTAGCAGAGCAAAGAAACTAAACATGTACATATTTAGTATTCAAATAGGATCAAACTGGTAAGAAATTTACAGAAACACTGCTAAGGTTTTAAGTGTGAGCTGTGGCTCACAGATTAATTGCAAAAATACTGGCTGATAGGCCATTTGACACCTCAGCATAAAACAGATGTTTAATAAAAACAAGTTACTTAGAAGGTCTTTCATGCAGAGTATTTAAACTGGTAAAAAGTGACTCAACAGGTATCACATTCACCTTTGGTGCAGAAGGCTGTGGGTTCTGTTCCCACAACAGGTAGATGGATTGCTGACAGTGCAGTGCAGCATATGGGTGGTGCAATGTCAACAATTAATCTACCTGGCAATGCAGTGCAGCATAGGGGTGGTACTGCACACCTGTGTATGTCATCCTTTAAATGAGGCATTAAATCAAGACCTCATATGCCTGAGTTGGTGGTAGCTCAAGTGGATGTAAAAGATCCCATTACACCTATCAAAAATAGGGGATTTCTCCCATTGCCCCTGCCAAATTTCCCATAGTAGTGTAACTATCACCTTAGCTCTCCCCTGAAAAGAGGCTACTAGCCTAGTGGGACTAACCCAGTCAAAAAAGGATAAATAAATAAATAAAAGTCAGTTTAGAAGCTTGCTATTAATAAAATTCAGAGGGATTACAAAGTATTTTTGTCTACTTCACTGGAGAGAGAGTGAGTCTGTCACAGTATGTGCACTTCATCTTCTGTTTTTGTTTGTAATATACTCAGAAGTTAAGCACCTAAACAAATTAGTGAATAAATAAAATAAAATAAGTAAGGCAACATGGCAAAGGCTGTGGAAGTATAAAGACAGCTAGATGAGAAATGTATGCTTATAAATTAAATAAGCTGTGAAAACATTAAGATTAATAAGACTAATGGTGATGAAGATAATTTTTTGTAACAGCTGAAAGAGCAGACATTAATGAATTTGAAGTGGGAGATTCTTCAGATCTGGTCATAAATTAGCTACTGGTAATTGGAGATTCAGTTATTAGAGGAATGGATACTGAACATCAAATAGTGTTATGCTTGCACAGGCAAAGATACAGGATGTGAGTAGGGCCTTAGAACACCTTGATGTAAGGAACTATGGAAATGTTTTTATTCGTGTACAAATTATCTCATCTTCAAGGACTCACTGACTGTTAAAAAGAAGCTTACAGTCCTCTTAGATAATATAGCTTGTACAAGGGAATGGACATATTTTTCACAAATTACAGGTCAGTGTGAATGAAAAGATTTTTTTGAGTAAATATCTACATTAAAAAAGGCTCATTTAAAAAAAAAATGGAAATGGGAAGAACAGCCAAGTCTAATATTGAGTAAATATGTATTTAGTCAGGATGGATTCCACTTGTTAAGACAGAGGAAAAATAAATTATGTTCTTACAATAACATTCCATGTGAGTTGCCCATCTCGCCATTCATTCTTAACTGATGGGTTCGGAGCTGATCTTCGACTTCGACTCGGCCGTTTTTTTGTAGCTCAAGGTCTTCAACCAGCTAGAGGCTAATCTCCTATCCCATCATGCACCAGTGTGTACCTCACATCTTGTTTGCAAGCGTAAAAATACAAAAAAATGGATAGATTACCTCTCATATTATAAGCAAAGCTGAGAAAAATCAAAGTCAAGGTCAAATTGTTAAAGTCCAGGTCCACTAGGAGCCCACAAGCTGGGGGTTGGAGGGAGGGTTGTAAGAATGAATGGTGAGATGGACAACTCACATGGAACATTATGGTAAGAACATAACTTCTTTATGTGAAATTGTCCTATCCATTCTTAACTGATGGGACAGCGTCCCTAGCACCTTTAATATTGAGTGGCTCACAGGAGTACATTCTTCAGCAAAGTGGATCCAAGGGAAGCCCTGTCTCTGGAGGCCATATCCACTTTGTAATGAGTGATGAAGATATGAGGTGTTGCCCAAGTTGCCGCTGCACAAATGGTATCTATAGGTACTTTGGCTCGAAAAGCCGAAGAAGTAGCAATGGCCCTAGTTGAATAAAACCTTGATTTTGTCTGGTAGTTTCTTGTTTACTGAATTATAAGTAAAAGAAATACAGTCAGATAGGCATCTGGACAAGATGGTTTTTACTACTGCTGCATCTTTCCTATTTTCTGAGAAAGACACAAAAAGCTGATCCAATTTTCTGAATGATTTTGTTCTATGTATATAAAAGTGTAACTGTCTGTGGACATCAAGTTGGTGTAGCATGTATTCTGCCTTACTGCCATATTTGGGAAAGAAGACTGGCAATTATATGGTTTCATTTAGTTTGGATTCTGAACAGATTTTAGGAAGGAAGGAATGGTTTGTTCGCAAGGAAACTCTATCATTATGAAATAAGAGGTAGGAGGGTTTCATTGAAAGTGCTTGTCATTCTGACACTCTTCTAGCTGAAGTGATGGCCACTAGGAAGATAGTTTTCCAAGTTAAGAATTTTAATTTGCATGAAGATGCCAGTTCAAAGGGTGGAAGAATTATCCTGGATAGGACAAAATTGAGGTTCCATGGTGGTAATGGAGATTTTATTGGTGGCCTTTAAAGACAAGTGCCCTTAAGAAAAGCTTTACACAATCTGTGTGACATAATGTTTGGTCCATTTTCACCTAGATGAAAATTTGATATTGCTGCTAATTGTACTCTGATAGTAACAGCTGCAGCCCCCTCTTTGAAAAGCTTTGTTAGAAATTCCAAAATAGAAGAAAGAGGTGCGGAATAAAGATCAAACTTATTTTCCAAAGCCCAACCTTTTCCATTTACTAAGATATATTCTTCTTGTTGATGTCTTATGAGAAGCTATCAAAATGTGTCGTGTTGGAGATGAGAGATTTTGTAACCTGGCTATGTTTGGAACTGGAGTAGCCAAGCTGTCAACTTGAGGGTTTGTAAGGACGGGTGAGGAATCCCTGAAGAATGGATCAGAAGATACGGAACTGGGTCCAGGATCCAAGGTTCCTCCTGAAAATAAGGTTGTAGGAAGGGAACCAGATTTGATGAGGTCAGTAAGGGGCTATCAGAATTTAAGTCCTTCCCAATATGCTGGCTTTCTGTACAACTTTGGGTATTACTGGGAAGGGAGGAAAAGCATATAGGAGACCCGGGGGCCAATCGTGTATCCCTCTGGGACTTCCCCGGAGGGAGTATTAGGGCAAAATATTTGCTGCATTTTGTGTTTGTGGACATGGCAAAAAGGTTGCAGCAAGGCTGGCCCCATTTACGGAAAATGCTCTCCACTACCTCTTGTTTGAGGGACCACTTGTGAGTCATCAGTATTTCTCTGCTGAGTTTGTCCACAATCACGTTGGATATTCCCAGGATGTGTGTTGCTATTAGAAAGCATTGGGAGGAAGTTGCCCACTGTCAAACTCTGAGGGCCTCTCGACAAAGGGGATATGATCTGGTTCCTCCTTGTTTGTTTATGTACCATACCACTTATATATTGTCTGTTTGAATTGCAATCGTTCCTACAGGTAGAGAGTCGTGGAATGCCTGCAACGCTAAAATCACCACTCTCATCTCTAGAACACTGATGTGTAAGTGAACCTCATGTTCTTGCCACATGTCTTGGGCTGTTCTTCCCAGATAATTCCCCGCCCTATCTGGGAAGTGCCCATGGTCACCGTGGCTAGTGGAGCTGGGGGAGCGAAAGGTTTGCCTATTTTCACCTGGTGCGATTGAAGCCACCAAAGTAGATCTTTTTTGCAAGCTTGCATCAGAATAATTTTGTGAGAAATCGGAAGTGTCTGCATTGACCATTGTACAAAAAGAAGCCACTGTAGGATCCTCATATGCATACGTGCCAGGGGAATTACTGTGATAGCAGCTGCCATTATGCAGGAGCGGCCCTAGGTCAACTGGTGCCCTAGGCAAAACAGCTCCACGGCGCCCCCCCAACACATTACCTGGTGCCCCCATCCTGGTCTACCTACACCAAATAAATACTGGAAAAGTGCCCCTGCTATACCTATGTGCCATTATGCCCAGTACCTTTAGGACCTCTCTGGCTTGAACTTTAGTTTTGTGCAGAAGATTTAGAACTTGTTTTTGGAGGACTTAAATTCTTTCTTTTGGAAGGTTTACCATCATTGTTACTGTGTTTAATTCTGTTCCTATAAACACGGTATGTTGTGATGGCAATAAGGCAGATTTTTCATAATTGACAGTAATTCCTAACTGTGCAAATAGTTTTAAGGTTGTGTCCCTTGCCTGGATGAGTAGTTGCTTGGTGGTGGTGGTTAGAAGCCAGTCATCCAAGTATGGAAACATCCAGAATCCTAATCGCCTCAGGTGAGCCATGATTACTGTCATGCATTTGGTGAACACTCTGAGGGCTGTAGTGAGGCCAAAGGGCAGAGCCCAAAATTGAAAATGACTGGCTCCAAGCCGAAAGCACAGGTGACTTCTGGATGGTCTGTCCATTTTGATATGGTAGTACACATCCTGAAGGTCTATCGAGCACAGCCAATTGTCTTTCCCTAGAAAGGATAGTATTGACTGCAATGTGACCAGCTGGAACTTTGTCTATTTTACTGACTTGTTCAGTCTGCTGAGATCTAAAATAGGTCTCCAGTTCCCTGTCTTCTTTGTAAACTAAAAAGAAACTTAAGTAAGTTCCAGATCGTGTTTGGTCTGTGGGGACTGACTGGATAACTCATTTTTTTAGCAACCTTTGAACTTCTATGGATGCTTGATCACTTTGATTGGGTGGCACATCTGGGATTCTTTTGTTTAGTAGAGGTGGTGTTGAAAAGGGTTTCGAGTAACCTCTGGATATGATTCTTTGTACCCATTTGTCTTTTGTAATTTTTAGACAGGTGACTGGGTACAAAGACAAGCATCTCCCGACTGCCTCCAAAGTGGGACAGACAGGCCTCCTTTCAGGACTGCTGAAAAGGCTTGTCGATAAAGAATTCGCAGTCGCTTTGATTTTGTAGACCCCCTCTGCTGCGAGGTCAGTGTCTTCCATTGTTACCTCCTCCTCCTCTGCCCCTGAAGGAAGGTTCACCACGTGTGTCAGAAAAAGCTTTCAGGGATTTCCGGAACTACATTTCTCCCCCCTTTTGACCCTTGGGGTAGGGTCTGAAAGGGGTGGAAAAACGTACTCCCACAGCAGAGAGAGTCTTTCCCTCCTGTTCACACCTGGTTAAAGTCTCTTTTACTTTAGGCTTGAAAAGAGACGAGCCATCATTTATAAAGGGTGACTTGAAGGGTTCTGTGAAGTTACATAAATGCATCCAGGAGTGTCTCCTAAAGGTGATTCCCGAAGATGCTGATCTACTTGCTCCATTGGCTGCATATAAGATTAGCCTCATGGCAGAGTTCACCAGGGAGTTAAGGGGTGGAGAGCAGGGATATTTTCTCCGATACCCCCCCCCCCCAGCTACTGAACCTTGGAGAGAATATCCTAGCTCCTTTATGAGATCTCTCTGTAACCTTGTAAAATGGGTTAAATAATTCAGGGACCTGAGGGTAAAGGCTGCTGATGAAAACATGCCCTTTCCATATTTGTACATCATGCGCAAATCTTTATTCAGAGGATAAACAGATGAGGATGTTTCTGATAACTCCTTTTTAGTGGCTGCTGCCACCACCATAGCATCCACTGGAACTCCTTTTGTTAGAAAAGGTTTATCATTAGGGCTAGTGATGAACTTATTAGGCCTCCTAGGGACGGGCTCCACAGTGTCTGGAGACTCCCACGTCTTTCGACAAACTAAATCAATAAGCTTATCGAAAGGTGGAGACACCCAAGAGAAGGAGGGTCGAGATCCAAAAGCTTTTAGGTACACAGACTCCTCGTCAGTAGGGCTGATGGACTTCCAACTGCCTCTTCGTTTCAGGATCTCTAGGATGTCTGCAAAGCACGCCTCCTCAGAGGGCAACCGTGAGTACCCTTCTGATTCATTGAGGTCCATGTCAGATGTAATTGACTCCTATTGGGAGTAAAAATGCTTCATCTTGCAAGTTTTCTTCCGAGGACCCTCTTCAGAAGGATATTCCGGATAGGTCTCGGAAGATAAGGGTTCACCCACTGGGGTTTCCTAAAGTTCTGGATCTGTACGCTTCTGTGGAATCAGTTTTGTAGAGACAGACACCGGTGCCCTAAGGGATGGAATAGGAGTAACCCCAAGGTGATGCTATCTCAGAGGACAAGGCTCTCCTCATAGCCTCAAATGCCCCACTCCCATGAGTTGAAGGAGGCCCCAGCTCCGAAGAACCAAGAGACACCCCTGGCCCCACAGGAGCAGGCTCCCAGGCAGAGGTAGGAGCTGAGCTCACATGAGCCAAGGCTCCGAGAGGTGGAGTAGGATCTGACAAAATATCGGCTCCACTCATCCCCCTGGAGGTGGACGGTGAGTGTCAGCTCCCAGACTCCCCTGACAGCACTGAGGTAGTCGGAGCAGTCAGAGCCAAAAGTCCCAGAGTGGGTCTCAGTTCCAACATATCCATCACCATCAGTTCCACCCTTTCTAGCTCTGAAACCACAGGTCGGATCAGAGGAGGAATGGATAAAGAAGGGGTAGGTACAGCCAGGTCTGAGGCTTTAAGGGTCAGTTCTGATAATAGTTTTGCTGGTGTCTTCAACAGTCTCTGCACCACACAATCCACATCCAAATCAGAAAGGCTCCTAGAGGACCTGGATGCTGGGGCTGGAGAAGCCGACATTTGTAATAATGGAGACCGTAATGTAGCGGATACCGGTTCCAAGGTGGGGGACCGGCTCCGTACAGTTAAAACCAATGGCTCCAAAGTCATTGGAGCCAAGGTTGACAATCTTTCAGAAGCAACATCTTTAGATACCGATGGAGACATCCTGGGGGTTTTCTTAGCCAGCTCCGACTCCTCTGAAGTGGAAGATCTTTTAGATGATTTGTCTGAAGAAGGGGATTTAGACTTTGACTGAGAACTTTGACTTTTCTCTAATGCTTCAGGAAAGCTAGACTTTACCATACCCTTTAGCATCAATTTATTCTTTCTCTCTTGTAGGATTCTATTGCTAAATGAATGGCAGATAGAACAAGGGTCTTGTAAGTGACTTTCACCTAAACAATAGACACAGACCGTGTGCTCATCTGTCACTGACATTTTTTGCCCACACTTGGGACATTTTTTAAAACCTGAATGTTTTGCATCTTTCCCTTGCTTTTACATAATAACCAAGAAAAAATAGAAGCTGTGATCCTCTCTAAGTTTAACAAGGGTATCAAGTAACACCAGTAATTTGCTAAGATGGCAACAACACACAGCACACAAAAAACAAGCCTTCCACTAACAATCCTATGACGGAAAGGAAGCAAAAGTCCTCTAACTTAAACTGACTTTTTTTTTAATAACTATTAAAGCATACTAATAATTATTAACAAAGAAGGCAGAAAAAAATATGTGCACACAAGAGGCTTCCTCTACAACCTTAAAAACTGACTTTTTTTCTCTCAAGGGAAACGTACTACACTAATATATAAATTAAGGTTCATTGCACACACCAAAGATTAAGTATATTGCAGCCCTCTAATTTAAACAGGCTAAATAGAAGGATTCTGATAAAATACACACCAAACTAAGAAAAATGCACACTCTTAAGAAGAAAAATGGGATAAGACAGGCCACAAACAAGAAAGGGCCCATAGTTAAGAAATAAAACTTTTAAAGTCTAAAGGTTAAAAGAAAACTTTATTAACACCACAAAAGGACTTAAAGGTATAAAGAACTACCCACTATTAATAATAGCAATAAACAAAGCTTGTTGATAATGATGTTATAATCCAAAAATTTAAACACTTAGCCGGAACTGGTCAAATGGTGCTCGATCTGCTTCGCGGCAAATGAGATCTGAGGTACACACTGGTGCATGATGGGATAGGAGATTAGCCTCAAGCTGGTTGACGACCTTGAGCTACAAAAAAATGGCTGAATCAGAGCCAAGGATTGGCTCCAAACCCATCAGTTAAGAATGAAGGAGAGATAGGACAACTTCACATGAAATGTTTGTGGCAGGCACATTGCAATATTTGTTTAACATAAGACAGGAATTTTGCGGGGTTGAAAATTTAATAGTTCACAGACAACAAAATTTGATTTATCTGTGCTGGTTGTTAATGCTAAGAGCATTTGTAGAATGCATTTATATTAGAAAATTTGCTATGTTTTCATAAGATTAATGTTATTACTTATTGTGAAACATGGTTAAAGAACAATGACTGAAAACCAATTCTATTCAGGATATAAATGTTTTGCTGCAACAGGCATTCTAACAAAAAAAATAGGTGGAGGTGTTATGACAGGGATTAAAGATTGTTATGAGACCTGTGATTATTACATGTCTGGTGATAATACCAGTACTGTAGATTGTGCAACTATGACAATAAAGACTACCCTGGAACAGATTACAGTTATTGGAGTGTAGAGACCACCAAATTCAAGTGCTGATGACCTAGAAGAAGAATTCATTTCTTGCATAAAATACAGGAGGGAAAATAATAGTAGCTGGGGACTAGAATTTACCAGAAACAGACTGGAATAATATTGATTCTTCAACATTAGTAAATAATTGCTACAGATTATAAGCAAACTGATCAGAGAACAGAACATGCCATGCCATATGCTTTGTGTGTTGCTAAGGAAGTGATTGTTACTTCATGTCAAGTTTTACCACCTTTGAAGTGCAGTGATCATGGGCTTATAAAAGTTACACTACTGCTCGATAATTCTGTTAAACTGAAATCTAAACCAATGCACAGGATATTAATAGCAGACTCTATGGGAGCAAGATGGTCACTATATAACAGCTATTTGAGTGATGCAATTAGTGGTAAGACTGCAAATGGAATATGGCAAGTTTTGAAATAAAAAACATTTTAACACCATGATCTAGGGACACAAGGTCAGGAAGATATATTGCCATTATTAGAACAATATATTTAATTAAGATTAAAGAAAAAATATAAACAATGGATGAAGTCATACTATAACTTTGAAAACTGAAATAAATAAACTGTATAGACAAACATGGCATGAGACAAGATCTGGAATTTTTTTAAGAAAATGTATATAACAATATTGAGCATATTAGGAAATCATTTTATAGATACATAAGATGTGGAAGGAGTAAAAACATACAAATTGATGAACTGCATGTAGATTCTAAAGTATATTCTCAAGCACAAGAAATTATATAGATATACTTACAAAATCTTATGCAAACAGTTTGGTTCCAAAAAGTAGGTGATAAATTGTGCTAGTAACATCCAGGTAACTTTAAATACTGACATTAAATTAGATTATATTGAAAAAGAAATACACAAACTGGATTCAAGCAAAGCAAATGGAGAACCGAGAATTAATAACAATGACCTGAGAATATTTGAGAATGAACTTACAGTGCCATTACATTTGTTATTCACTGTCATTGAAATATTTGGAGATTCCACAAGATTGTAGACATGCACTTGTTAAACCAATCACTAAGGGAAAGGAAAACAAGACAAACCCAGAGTCACATAGACTCATATATTTACTTTCTTGCTGTGGAAAAATAATGGAGTAGGATATATTGGATAAATTATTGTCAGACTTGGAAAGGTTGGGGCTTGAAACCATATATCAGCATGCATATGTTAAATTATAACAGCTATAAATGAAAATTGTGCTATGATATAATTTATGCAGATTTAACTTCAGCCTTTAATAGGATCATACACAAAACACTGATCAATAAATTATAACAACTTTGGGGTTTGCTGGAGTGTAGAGACCACCAAATTCAAGTGCTGATGACCTAGATGAATTTGATCATTTCTTGCATGAAGCACAAGAGGGAAAATAATAGTAGTTGTGGATTTAAATTTACCAGAAACAGATAGGATTAATATTGATTTTTCAACATTAGTAAAAAAGAAGTTATGTACGCATAACGTTCCATGTGAGTTGTTCATCTTGCCTTCGTTCTCACTGATGGGTTTGGAGCTGATCCTCGGCTCCGACTCGGCCAAATGTAAAAGCTCGAGGCCTTCAGCTTGTAGTCTACTCCCTATCCCATGATGCACTGGTGCTTCCCTCAGATCTTGTTTGCTGCCAACTAAGCTGACTAGATAAGTTCCCCCAAAAAATTAGTATCCGAGGATACACTAGATAAGGACTAAAGACAACCCAGACTGTTTCAACTTCTCAGTCCAGAAGACACTGGTGGGGGGGGTTGGAGGGTGGGACATAAGAATGAAGGCGAGATGAACAACTCACATGCAAAGCTATGGTGAGTACATAACTTCTTTATGTGAAGTTGTTCTATCTCGCTTTTATTTTAACTGATGGGTTAGTGTCCCATGCACCATCTTTCTCGGGTGGCTCACAGGAGTATATTCCTCAGGACAGTGGAAACAAAGGAGGGCCTGTCCCTGGAGGCCTTGTCCAATTTGTAATGATTGATAAAAGTATGAGGTCTAGACCATGTGGCTGTAGCACAAATGGGATCTCTATTGATAGTTTGTCCAGAAAGGCTGAAGATGTGGAAACAGGTCTAGTTGAATGGGCCTTTACTTTTTTATGTAATGGTGAATGGACAGAATTGTATATAAAAGAGATGCAATCTGATAACCATCTTGATAAGGTGGTTTTTTACCACTGGAGCACCTTTCTTTGAATCTGAAAATGAAACAAAGAGCTGTTCTGATTTTCTAAAGTCCTTAGTCCTGTGCAAATAGAATCAAAGCTGCTTGTGGATGTCAAGCTTGTGCAGCATATGTTCCATCTTATTAGTATAATTAGGTGAAAAAAGAGATAATTCTATAGTCGGATTGAGATTTCTCTCTGAACACACCTTAGGTGAAAAAGATGGATTTGTCCTACGTGAAACTCTGTCATGAAATATTAAATATGGAGGTTTAATGGACAAGGCGTGTAACTCTGAAACCCTCTGAGCTGAAGTAATAGCTACTAGAAAAATGATTTTCCATGATAGATATTTAAGGTCACAAGATGAGGTCAATTCGAATAGGGGTAAAATTATATGAGAAAGAGCAAAATTTAAATTCCATAGTGTAACTGGGGACCGAATGGGGGGTCTCAAATGAGCGGTGCCCTTAAGAAAAGCTTTGGAGAATCTGTGGGACATGATATGAGACCCTTGATCACCAAGGTAAAAATTCAAGATTGCTGCTAACTGAACCCTAATGGTTGCAGCAGCTGCTCCTTCATTGAAAAGTTTGGTCAAAAACTCTAAAATGGATGAAACTGAAGCTAGATATGGGTCAATATTGCTTTGAGACACCCATATAGAAAATCTTTTCCATTTACTAAGGTATAACTTCCTGGTAGATGATTTATGGGAGGATATTATAATGTGCTGAGCTGCAGCTGAGAGATTTTGAAACCTGGCTATTCTTGGAATTGGAGGAGCCAAGCTGTCAATTTGAGGGTGTGAAGTGTGGGATGAAGAGCCCGTGATGATTGAGTCAGAAGATCTGGAACTGGGTCCAGGATCCAAGGTTCTTCCAATAGATGAGGCTGAAGAAAGGGGAACCAAATCTGATGAGGCCAGTAAGGGGCTATTAGAATAATGGTCCTTCCCAGAGTCTTTGCTTTCTGTAAAACTTTTGGTATCAGTGGAAAGGGTGGAAAGGCATAAAGGAGACCCGGGGGCCAACTGTGTACAAGTGAGTCCCTTGGAGAATCTCCCGTAGGGGAGATTAAGGCAAAATAGCTGCTGCATTTCATGTTCGTTGGGGTTGCAAAGAGGTCAAAACTGGCCCCATCTGTGGAATATCCTGACACTTCTTGTTTCAGGAACCATTCGTGAGGCAATAGAATTGCTCTGCTCAATTTGTCTGCTATCACATTGGACTTTCCCAGGATGTGCATTGCTATCAGAAAGCACTGGGTGGAAGTTGCCCATTGCCATACTCTCAGGGCCTCTTGACATAGGTTGTCCATGTAAATTGCAATAGTCCCTAGAGGAAGGCAGTCTTGAAATGACTGCAAGGCTAGAAGTACCGTTCTCATCTCTAGGACACTGATATGCAGTTGAGTCTTGTATTGTTTCCATGTGCCTTGGGCTGTTCTCCCGCCCACCCTATCAGGGAGGCGTCCATGGTCACAATGACGCATGGGAGTGGGTAGAATAAAGGGGCAACCTATTGTTACTTGTTGAGATGTCAGAAACCAGCGAAGGTCATTCTTGCATGAGTTCGTTATCAGAATTTGATGAGACATTGGAAGTTTTTGAAAGGACCAATGTGTGAACAGAAGCCACTGCAGTATACGCATATGCATTCGACCTATAGGAATTTGTACACCATTGAAGCTGGGGCTTTTTCTGTTGGTAGAAGATTCAGGACCTGCTTTCATAGAACACAAACCCTTAGTGGTGGAAGTTTTACGGTCATGGAAATGGTATCTATATCTGCTCCTATAAAAACGGTACTTTTGGATGGCAATAAGGCAGACTTTTCTGAGTTTATGGTAATCCCCAACTAACTGCGGAGGTTTGAGGTTGTGTCCCTTGTTTGTATGAGTTGATGCCTGGTGGTGGCAGTGAGGAGCCAGTGATCTAGGTATGGAAACACCTGGAATCCTAAACATGTCAGATGAGCTCTGACTACTGCCATGCATTTGGTGAACACTCTCGGGGCAGTGGTAAGACCAAAGGGCAGAGCTTGAAACTGGTAGTGACTGGCTCCCAGCCGAAAGCACAGATGATCTCTGGATGGTCTGGCCATTTTGATGTGGTAGTATGCATCCTGAAGATCTATTGAGCACATCCAGTTGTCCTTCCTGAGAAAGGGAAGTATCGACTGTAGCGTGACCATCCAAAATTTTGTCTTTTTGACAGATCTGTTCAGTCTGCTGAGATCCAAAATGGGTCTCCAGTCCCCTGTTTTCTTTGGAACTAAAAAATACCTTGAGTAAGTTCTGGATCCTCTCTTTTCTGCCAGGACTGGTTGGATGACTCTTTTTTCTAGCAACCTTTAAACCTCTAAGGTTGCTTGTTCCCTGTGACTGGGTGGGAAGTCTGGGATTTTCATTACAAGAGGTGGTGGGGTGGCAAAGGGAATGGAGTATCCTCTGGATATGATGCTTTGTACCTGGTGATCTTTTGTTATTTTTTGCCAGGCATCTTAGTACAAAGATAAGCATCCCCTGACTGCCTCCAGAGATGGACAGGCGGGCATCCTTTCAGGAGTGCTGATAGGGCTTTCCAAAGAACCGATCTCTGTCGCCCTGATTCTGTGGACCCCATCTGCTGTGTGGGCATCTTCCATTATTACCCCCTCCACTGCCTCTAGAACCACATCTTCCTGCCCTTCTGACCTTTGGGGGTAAGGTCTGGTAGGGGTGGAAAAATGGACTCTGATGGCAGACAGAGTCTTTCTGTCCTGCTCACTCCTGGTAAGTGTTTCCATCACTTTGAGTCCAAAAAGGGACAAGCCATCAAAAGGGGTGTTCTCAAAGGATGACTTAAAGGGCTCCGCAAAGGAACATAAGCACATCCAGGAATGTCTCCTAAGAGCAATTCCTATACCCACTGCCCTGCTCATTCCTTCAGCTGCATATGAGATCAGATGCATGGAAGAGTTTACAAGGGAATTTAGGGAAGCAAGCTCGGAAGTTACTTCATCTGAAACTCCTACAGCTACTGCATCCTATACAGTATCTCCCAGCTCCTTAAGGAGATCTCTATGCAGTCTAGTAAAATGCGTGAGATAGTTCAGGGATCGAAGAGCAAAGGCCACTGAACTAAACATGTGCTTACCATATCTGTCCATGATCCTAGAATCCCTGTTAGGAGGATGAACAGATGTAGAGGTCTCTGACAACTCCTTCTCGGTGGCTGCTGCCACCACCATAGCATCAATTGGTACTCCTTTGGTTAGGAAAGCCTTGTCCTGATGGGAAGTCATAAATTTGTTAAGTCTCCAAGGGACAGGTTCCATAGTATCCGGGGACTCCCACGCCTTTAGAGAGATGAGTTCCATCAGCTCATCAAAAGGTGGAGACACCCAAGAGATGGAGGGTTGAGATCCAAAAGCCTTCATGAGAACTGACTCATCATCAGTGGGGTTAATGAACTTCCAGCCAGCCAGTTTGAGAATTTCCAAGATGTTGAAGCTTGTGCATCAGGGCTGGTAACCCAGTACGTAAAAATGCACTACCAATCATTAGTGGACCGGAGTTCTGCTGTGGCAACCCCTAACCGGGAAAAGCCAAAAGACACAAACAAATCTCCGAAAGAGATATCATCAGAGGGGGACCGTGGGGACCCTTCTGACTTATCTAAGTCAGTATCTGACATGATGGATTCCTGTGGGGAGTCCAGATACTTCCTCTTGCAAAGTCTCTTCCTGGGAACCTCCTCAGTGGGAGCATCTGGTGAGGTCTCGGAAGAGCAGGGCTCACCCAATGGGGCGACCTGAGGCTCTTTGTCTCTATGCTTTTGAGAGACCAGTGAAGCAGAGGTGGACACACGCACTTTGGGGGAGGAGGTTGCTGGCTCTGATGATGTGGGTGCCCGAGGGGACAACACACTCCTCATGGCATCAAAAGCCCCCTGGCTCTGATAAGAGAAAACCCCTGGATCTGAAGAAGTAGGTGATCTCTCTGGCACCAAAGCAGTGGGAACCGAGCCCGAGGTAGGTGCTGAGCTCAGCCATGCTGAAGCCCCAAGAGTAAAGTCAGAACTGAGAGGTCAGTTTGACTATCCTCCCTGGACCCAACCAGCGAGTGTCAGCTCCTAGACTCCAAGGTCAGCACCAAGGAAGTCAGAGTAGTCGGAACCGACAGCCCTGGAGCAGGTGTCGGCTCGGGCAGTTCCACAATCATCAGCTCCGAACACTCTGGCTCCAAAACCTTGAGTCAGATCGGAAGAGGAACAGAAGTAATGGACTGGGTCTCAGTCAGCCCAAAGCCCCAAGAGTTAGCCCCGACAAAATCTTTGTTAGTGCCAATGTCTGCAGAAGAATCTGCACCACACAATCCACATCCTTATCAGAGGGTCTTGAGGACCAAGAAGAAGCTATGGAGGAAGCCACTGATTGTAAAATAGGTGACTTAAGGGTAGGAGATACTGGCTCTAAAACCGGGGACCGGCTCCTACAAACAAGTGCAACCGCCAAGGTAAATGGTCTGCCTGATTTTTTTTGGATTCGATGAGCTTTTCTTCATCTCCGATCCAGAAGAAGTCTTTGAAAATTTTGAATGCCTATCTTGGGTATTGTCCTTATCTAATGATTCCCAAAAGGAGGACTTTACCAGTCCTCTAGCAATCAGCTTACCTTTTCTTTCTTGCAGCACCCTAGTACTGAACAAGTGGCATATGGAGCAATTTTTTTGGAGGTGAACCTCCCCCAAACAATATACACAGTCAGAGTCAGATGGACATCTTCTGTACACACTTATGGCATTTTTTTGAAACCCAATTTAGATTTTTCCTGAGACATGTCAACAATTCTACAAAAATATTATTCACACTAGAAATACTATGAGCAATTATTAAAGACTTCTAATTTAAACAGGCTATAATATTAAAGAAGAAATAGCCCTAAATAAAAAAAACGGGCTCACAAAAAATAATACTTAAACCTTTTTATAATACAGGCAATCAGACTAACTCTAACAACAAACACACCACACATAGATATATATATATATATATATATATATATATATATATATAGTAAGCTAAGAACTATCAATGCTTAAAAGAAAGGGGAAAGGGAGTTAAACTAGGCCTAATAAAAACAGCCACAAAGGAGAAAAAGAGAAAGGTATACTATCTGTAATTCTCTTAACGAACTAACTTGGTTAAACTACCCACTAACAACTATATAGAAGAGGAAATTTTTGAGAAAAAATGTACTAAAACTTGAAAAATACTTATATTCACTGGCCAGAGCTGGTGAAACACCTGATCTGTTGCAGCGGCAAATGAGATCTGGGGAAGCACCATGGGATAGGGAGTTGTCCACGAGTTGGTTGGGGACCTTGAGCTTTTTGCATTTGGCCAAGTTGGATCCGAGGATCAGCTCCGAACCCATCAATGAGAATGAAGGCGAGATAGAACAACTTCACATTAATTGTTACAGATTATAAACAAACCTACCAGGGAAAACAACATGGCATACATTGTGTGTGTTCCTAAGGAGGTGATTGTTACACCATGTCAGGTTTTACCACCTTTGATGTTTAGTGATCATAGACTTCTAAAAGTTAAACTACTGCTAGATAATTATATCAAACTGACATCTAAACCAACAGGAGATTAATAAGACTATATGGAAGCAAGGCAGCCATTATATAAAACTAGAGTGATGCATTCAGTGGCAAGACTGCAGAAGGAATGTGGCAAGTTTTGAAATAAAAAAAAAGTTTAACATCATTATCTAGGCACACGAGGTCAGGGGGATATATTGCCATAAGAATAAGATATTTAATTAAGATGAAAGGTAAAAATATTTAAAAAATGGAAATGAGGTCAAATTATAACTCTGAAAATTGAAATAAACTGTACACACAAATTAAACATAGCATTTATTAAAATGTGTATAACAATATTGAGCATATCAGAAAATAATTTTATAGCTATATAAGATGTTGGAGTACAGAAATACAAATTGATAAAATGTGTGTAGATTCTAAAATGTATTCTCAAACACAGGAAATTATAGATATATTTACAAAATACTATGCAAACCAGTTTGGCTCCACAAAGATGGTGACACATTGTGCTAGTAACATCTGGGTAACTTTAGATAATAACATTAAATTAGATTATATTGAAAAACAACCACACAAACTAGACTCAAAGCAAAGGGAGAAGACAGAATTAGTAATAGTGATGTGAGAACATTTCAGCATGAACTTAACAATGTCATTATATCTGCTCACTAGGTCATTTAAGTATCAGGAAATTCCATAAGATTGGAGACATGCACTTGCTAAACCCATCATTAAGGGAATGGGGAGCAGGATAAACCCAGAATAATATAGAACCATAAGATTACTTCCTTGCTGTTGCTGTTGGAAAATAATGGAGTAGGATGTTTCTGACAAATTATTGTCAGAACAGGAAAGGTTGGGACTTGAAAACAAAAATAAGCACAGATATGTTCAATAACAGCTATAATGGCTGCAATTGTGATGTAATTTATGCAGACTTAACTTCAGCCTTTGATAGGATCATACACAAAACACTGATTAATAAATTAGAACAACTAGGTAGTAACGAACTATTGATACGATGGATAGCTGCATGGCTTACATTCAGGACCTAGCAAGTGTCATACAGCGACTGGACAAATGAAGTTCTTAGCTAGCATCAGGATGTCCCACAGGGCTCTGTCCTAGGCCCATACTTGTTTAGATTGTGCCTGTCATATCTATGTATTTCTTCTTTGATATTCAGTATTTTCTATGTAGATGACTTGAAATGGGAAACTGATTACATCTGTTACAGATAGGGCAAGTTTGCAAAAGAACTTGACTAAATTAATATGGTGAAAAATACAGCAAAAAATAAGCTTGTGAGATTCAAGAGGCAGACTGAAGGGTGAGCATTTAATACAGCAGACAGTGATTGAAATCATGCATTCATTTAAGAACCTGGGTGTATGGGTAGATGCAGCTTTGAGTTTTTCTGATCATATCAACCAATTAACTAATGGTAAGTTATAAAGCTATAGGCTATATAAAGCAATTTTAAAGTTTAGGACATCAGAAATTATGACGTCATTTGAAGTTATATTAGAACCAAACTTGAGTATGGAATAATAATTTGGAAACCTTATAAGCAAACTAGCATGAGTAAATTGGAAAATGTACATTGGAAATATACTAAGGACATCAGATTTGGGTGCGTGGAAGGTGCCTTTAGTTTTTGAAGCTGGCTGGCTGTTATATCCTTAGCAGGATATAATCTATATGTACAGTGTGTGTGTGTGTGTGTGTGTGTGTGTGTGTGTGTGTGTGTGTGTGTGTGTGTGTGTGTGGTTTACTATCAAAAAGTTGAACGTTGGTTCAGAGAACACGGAAAGTCAAACGGCAGTTAGTCGACTTCCATGTTGCTGAACATTAGGAGATCGAGACTACATATCAGCGAATGCAAGTGTGCATTCGCTGATATGAACTAGATATTATGCGGAGAATCGCAGTACAGCATGGATTGGGAAATGTATCCCATTTCTTGTGTTTTGGAAAGTTTCAAAACACTGGAACTTCTTAGCCCTGTATATATAAGGAGCTGCTCTGGTTCCCCACTCTTCAAGAAAGTTATTATCATCAGAGGAGGAGAACTTGTGGACACTAATTAATAAACAGTTGAAATAATTTTCATGGAGGGAAAAAGGACAAGAGCAAAGTGGGATAAGTTGATCCTCTCAACTCAACAAGCTGGTTTAGGATTACCTGATTTGAAGGCATATTTTAGAACTACACAGTTAAGGCTCATATGCACAACACACACAGAACGTTATAATTCAAAGGGGAAAGGGATAATGGTGAAGCGGGGGGGGGGGGTTCAAGAAATAAGGAGACAGTGGGATATTGGATGAAGATCCATAAGGAGAATACTAACCACCATACAGTATATTATATTCATAAAGTTGCTGAAAGTATTCTAAGAACTAAGCTAGCATGGGAATAGAGAAAGATTTTGCCAGTAGGGATGACTACAAGTAGAGGAAGAGAAAACAGGCAAGAGGGGGCTGGAATTTACTGGAGAAAACTGTCAAAAGGAACCAAGGTATTGGGAGCAAATAACTAAAGAGGAAAGGGTAATAGAGTGGAATGAGGCCCAAAAGAAGTTCGGACTACAGTTTAGAGACTGCATTCCCTATCAGGAATTGATAAGAGAGTATGGGAATTCTAAGTGAAAGACCTGCTCTGGTAGAGTTTTTAGTTGAATCTAGAACAGAAGTAGCTGTTAAAAAGGATAATTATTAGGGTATATAACATATTATATGATAACTATAAGAATCAATCAGAGGAGGTTGGAAAAGAACAAGAGGAGAAACTGGAAAAGCAATTTACAAGGGAGCAATGGGAGAACATATGTATGGCTCTCAAATATGCAACAAAGCCCAGATGATTTATGCTTTTTTTCCTGGAAGTGTTTGCACAGGTATTTTAATACCCTAAATATAGTTTAAAGAATTTTTTTCTCAGGTAGATAGCAAATGGGGGTGTGATGCAGAAGAAATGGGAGTGTAATGAGTTTGCAGATTTTAAAAATTCACTGCAGAGTACTCTGCCAGAAATATTGGAGGAGTCAAATGGCTGTAACTAAGGAAATAGTTATTTTGATCCGTGATATGGATCTGAATCGCCTGGATATAGTAAAGCCTTGTTAAGTTTAATTCTGTTGGCTATCATAAAAAGCAATTATTAGAACATGGAAATCAAAATCAAAACCAACAGTATTTGAAGTACTGAGTATTGTAAAATAGATAAAAGAACTGGAACGGGGCTCTTTAGAAAAGGGAAGGATCAAATTACTTAGAAATAAATGTAATTTGTGGGAACAATAGATGTAGAATAATGCTCAGGAGCAGGAGTGTGGTTTAAGGTGAAGGCATGAAATGAGAGTTTATGTAATGTGTAATGTTGAACTGAAAGACAGTTGTCATAAAGAAAGAAAACATGTACCCTGGGATTCAATAACACCTACACTAAGTGTATACCGTTCTGAGTGAACAGACAACAGAAACATAACTCACACCTTCTTCCTTCTAATTGTAGTTTTCCTACTGACATTCTTACAGCTTTAAATACTGAGGGGGATTCATAAGGGTTACTACAAAGTACAGACTACATGTACACTTAGTGTAATCTTTCTGAGTGAATAGAAAGCACAAGAAATGTGGCAGGAATGTTCTTGAATACATATTGTGTGCAGTTAGTGTAGGCTTTATTGAATCTGGCCCATAATGTATAAAGTATGTAAGTGAAAAAAATGCAATATGATTTGTTTTCTTTTCTATTACTGTATGTGTGCTTATGTCTTAAATGATAATTTAATTAAGGTGTGTAAAAAAAAAAGAAAGTTATTATTAAAACTGATATCAAGTTCATGTCTATTTTATCGTATGTAGAAAATTCTGCCCCAGACCGATTAAGCAGTATCCTCGTGTTCATTGCCATAACTGGAAGTAGGATCTTTAGAAAAGGGTAGGAGCAAATTACTTAAAAATAAAAGTGAATTGTGGGAACAATACACACAGCATAACATTTCTGAGGAGGAATGAGGGTTAAAGGAAGGCAGTAATTGAATAAGCTATGTAATATTTGATTGACAATGACTGTTGTTCTTCTTTCGGCTTTTCCCAGTTAGGGGTTGCCATAGCAGAACTCCGGTCCGCTAATGACTGGCAGTAGATTTTTATGGTACCGAGGTGCCAGCCCGACGCCCAACCTTCAATGAAGGCATGCCCATTCACGCATGTCTTTCGAACGCCACTCGACCATGGGGGGGACATGCAGACTCCACAAAGAAGGCATTCCAGTCAAGAGTCGAATGGGAGAACCTCTTGCTGTGAGGCACCAACGTTACCGCTGCACCACCGCGGCTTTCATGATTGACAATGACTGTGTAGAAGATTATAAGTGATGTATAGGGTTTGCAACTGAAAATATATCAATATGGTTTGTTTTCATATATATAAATGTATGCTTGTCTATGTCACAAGTGATAATTCAATAAAGTTTTTATTTAATAAAAAAAAGTTGATCCGCGGTGGTGGTGCTGCAGTAGTGTTGTCGCCTCACAGTAAGACACTGTCCGGTTCAATTCTCAGCTAGAGTGTCTTCTGCGTGGAGACATGCGTGAATGGGCGTACCTTCATTGAAGGTTGTGCGTCAGGGCTGGCAACTCGGCACGTAACAATCAACTGCCAATCATTAGCGGACCAGAGTTCCGCTGTGGCGACCCCTAACTGGGAAAAGCCGAAAGACACAACAACAACAACATTTAATAAAACAAGTTCACAGCCATTTTCTTTAGAAGTTAATGGAGAATATTGTGAAGGGTTAAAATGAAATTGCATGTGTCCGAGAAGGTTAGTGTATCTATTTGCAACAGTACAAGTGGAAACATGGAAAAAGTACAGAATGATTCATTTTCATTTCCTGAGACAACATTCTGTCTAAATCGCATGATAAAAAGAAACTTATTCCATACTAACCTAGAAATGTAGATAAGAAGTTGCAGATCTATTTTTACTAAACTTGAAGTATTTCTATTAGATATTTAGTAATGGTCTGAGGAATAAACTGTATTATGAACTGTATTAGTTCATAAGTTCATGGGTCAGTACTAGGCTAACTGTCCTTGTGGGCAATTTTAAGCCTAGCCAGTTATCCCATTTGAGACTCAAACCCTGTAGCTTGTGTTTGTAAGACAAGCACCTTAACCATTAAGCCAAAAGTTCACATTTTTCTATTGGATGCTAGCAGTGGTATGATTGATAAAGTTTATTACTTTGTTAAAGTTTTCCTATAAAAGATCATGAACTCTTTTGTTTCGGGGGACACAATTGTCTGAGTACTGTCTCCCACATATGTGTGTTATTTCTTTTAATAAATTGTATTTTAATCTGCCAATGATTGAAGTTTATGTTATTATGATTAAACCTTAACAATATTAAGTATGATCCAAACAACTTTTCAGCACAGAATTAGAAGTAGCCTCACATTCAGAAAAGTCTTTCTAGTCCACAAGATGGGTTAAACTGTAGAGGGTCCCTATCAGTTGATTGTGTTTTCAGAAACTCGAACTCCATAGGATCGATACCATATGATCGAGTTTTTGAAAACTTGAAGCTTTTAAATGGATATTGCGGTACAGTGAGGATCGGGAAATTTACTCTTTTCCTCACGGTAGTGCGATCTCAGAGTTGGTATATATAAGGTAGATTTTTTTTTTTGATGTTCAAGTTTTCGGAAACTCAATCATATGGTCTCTTTGACATTTTTTTTCGATTTTCTGAAAAGTCGATCATCTGACATAGACCCAAACTGTAGAACCTTCCCATGGTCTGAAAAAGCAAGGTTGGTCAATATGACACCAAAGAAGAGTCATTGTATAAGAATGCTGTCTCTGTATGGGACATTTCCTGACTGCTTTTGATTCATGATCATCTAGTGTAAGTTTGTTCTTGAGCAAGTTCACATTTCTCCATCTGTATTCCAATCTCCTTTAAAGCTGTCTCTGATCACAAAACATAGTTATATTATCAGTCACAGTTCCCAGGTAACCATGGGCATTAACAAAATAAGGCAGGTTGATTAAGAATGCAGGAAAGAGCCTTATTATAGGCCAATTCCAAATGTTCATGATATTATACATTGTAATCTACAGCAGGTGTTTCAGCAAGGATGTCAAGTAATATTTATAATTATACAGTGACGGCTCATTTGTATTCAAAAACGATCACACTGATTGGACAGCCCAATCAGTGGGCCTGTTGTAAATTCAGCATATACCAACAGAATAAAGTATGGCCACTGAAGTATTATTGAATAACTGGACTTTTTATTGGACTATGGTGACAAGTCTTGCCACCTATCTGGATATTTTTTCTGGGCTATCAGAAAATCAGAATGATTGACAAGTAATCCAGAAAACACTATACACACTCAGGTATTCTGTTTAACAAAATGAACAGAATACCAATCTTTGTTAAAATTGAAACTGTACTGTTTTCTTTTAAAGAAAAGCATCACTAATGTGATGCCATCAGGGAAAAATAAGCCATTCTGCCTCCCCTGACATGAAAAGTATGTCACAATATGGCTGTAGATGTGGGTGGAGAGGGGATACGTGGAGTTAGGAGTGATGCCAGGGGTGTGGCCTCTGTCTGGTTTCATATGAAGCAAAAAGTGGTAAACCTAATGCTGAGGGACAGAGCAAAATAGAAGAAAATCGAGGTGCATTCTCAAAAATAAACAGAAACATACTGATTTTCTTTCTTTTTCTGTACTGTCCCTTGTAAAATCTTGACAGCAAAAAAAAGCAACAGAGATTCTCTTTTCTCCATTGCTTCTCCTGCACTGCACTGATGTACTGTGCATGCGTGGGGATGCAAGTCCCATACGTATGTTCAGTACATCAGTAAAGAAGGAAAAATGAGGAGGAATGCTTCAGCTCCCTTAAACAAACACATTGTTTAAGAAAAGTAAACAATTAGTTTCTTAAATAATGTATAATAGCAATTATCCACTCCTGGGTGTGGGTATATCAGGATTTACCCACATCTAGTTGTGGATTACTTCTTAAATATTACCTGTATCTCTATATTAGACCAGCTCAAGGTTAGTGACCTAACTGGCAGGGAAGCTCAAGCTTGAAATGAATCAGCTGGCTAACTGATTAGGAAAATTGTCTCCATCTCAAAGTTTGAAATTAGTTCATCATACTACTCTATGAGCCTATTACTTTATTAGTCTATGCTGCAACATCAAATCCAAAAAGAGGCCCTTTTATTGGTAGACATGAAAATAACTTCAAAAACTCTAAATCCCACCAAAACCTGGACAGACTCTGAAATGAATGAAACAGATTTGGTGGTGATCCAAATGTTGAAGTCATCCAAAACTGAATGACTGCAGCTAAGCATTTCATAAATATCAAGGGAGTAGTGGATAGCCCAAGGGGCAAGGCAGTGCACTGGAAGAACTGCATCCCTCCTATGCACCTTAGAATCTTACATGTAAACTGGTGTATGAAGGGAGGCATCTTTCATGTCTAATGTGACCATGATGGCTTCTTGCAAAAGTAGAGAGAAGAGAAACTGTAGTGTTAACATCTTTAACTTTTTCACTAAGAAACCTGAATAACTTGGACAGGTCCAGAATGGTTCTCCAAGCCTGTGTTTCCTCCAGGAAGAGTCCTAAATAGAACCACTGTGAACCTTTCTACTGCCACTGATGACGGGCACCATTTCTTCTGCCCGTGCTGTACAGCCTGTTTCAGCCCTACCTCCATTTCACTGTGCTTTTTCAAAGGTCTCATGGTTACATTGCTCTGTCTGGGATTACCTCCTAGAAGGCCACTACTTGATAAGAACATTTCTGCTATATTTAGGAAATGGAGGGTGAAACACCTGTTGTATTGTTGCAAGATGTTCAATATTTCTACTAATTGTTTACATGTTCCTTGAGCTACAGTACAAAAGGTCCTTGTCTGAAGGAACATTAAGGGGCTGTCCTTTTATATCATCTAGGTCAAGCTGCTAAGCCATGCACGCCTTCTAATCATTGTACCAATGGCAGTTGCTCTAGTGAAAGCATCTCTAGAGTAAGTAATATCTGCACTTTACTACATACTGACTGAACTTGACAGTAGTCCACAAAGTCTGAGATGTTTGCTTCAGGGCTCTCTCTTCCATTAAATCCTCTATGCATTGGATTCAGCTCACCATGACTACCCTCTGTCTGGGACTTCCTGTTACCAAGACTGCTCAATTGTGGCTTGTACAGAACTCTGCAGCAATGCTACTTTTTGGTAGCTGGCATTGTCAAGATATCAGTTCTCTGCAACACAGCCTATGAATGAGATGTTGCAAAGGCTCTGAATGGGACTTTGCAGTGTTCACAGATATCCCCAAGGACAGACAAAGCTGATGTAGTCCCTTGCATGTGTCATTGAATCTTCTGTAGTAGAGATGAGGAGCCAGTCATCTAGGTATGATGGGATTCTGCCTCCCAGCAGTATTGGGTGAGCTGCTATAGGTGCCATGCAGTTAGTGAACATCTGGGTGGTTGTAGTGAGACTACACAACACAACCCTGAACCGATAAAGGCAGACTCCTATTCAGAAGTACAGGAATCTCTTGGAAGTTTTAACTATTTTTGTATGCAAGTAGGAGTCCTGCAGATATGCACATCCAGTCTTCCTCATGTAGGCAAGGAAGGAATGAATGACTACACCATGACCATTCAGAACCTGGTTTTCTTTATGTATCACTTTAGGTCACTGAGATCCAAAATAGGTCTGAGGTCCATTGTTTTCTTAGGGACTGAAAATAATCTGGAATAAACTCTGGACTCTTGTCTGACTTGGTGGGATTTCTTGGATGGCTCAGTTTTCTAGTAGCTTATTTATCTCAGACTTGGCTGCCTCCTTTTTACAGTGTAGAATGTCTAGTTGGGTGGAGAAATCAGCTGAGGAACAGTTACAAAAAGGACATTGCATACCCTCTGGATATGATATCTTTGACCCATCTCTCTGGTATGATGGTTAATCATACTTCTATACAAAGCAAGCAGAAACTTTGCAGTGTGGAGGATGTGAAGTTCACTCCTTGAAATATGTTATGTGCCTAGTTCACTAATAAAAATCAAACTTTAAAATATGCACTACAAAATAATAAAATAGTGGGGAGTCCACAGTTGAGTTAAAAATGGAACATCCTTTATTGAAACACACAAACAAGTGATCCTAGTTGAGTATAATGAAAAGCATTAAAGACATTCATTATTTACATATAATCAGGCTATTTGGAGCAAGGGAGTGGTTACAGAGGGTGGGTCTGTTAAGAGCAATAAAAGCATAATACTCAATCCTTTAAACAAATCCCCCTTCCCCTTAACACCATAGCAAAAACTGAGACTGTGCTACCTTAGACTGTGGTGGTATCCTACTGGCCTAGAAAACAACTTGGATTTCCATCTGGAACTTATCAGTTTTTTTGAGAAAGTGAGCTGTGACCTTCTTGAAATGATGGTTCAGCATAATGCTAAGTTAATGACTCAGTTGAACAGGGATTTGTCTGAGCTGGACAAATCTATCAAAGGGCACAGTGACTATGATCGATTAAAATATGAACAGGCTCACATTTTTGCAAGTTTTGAACAGTAGTTTCAACAGCTGGGGATGAATAAAATAAAAAAAATTATAAAGGGACAGTAATGAATATGTGAAGGGGAAAGCCTACCCTACCCTTCCTTTGTCTCAGGTATGGGGTAAGGGAAGGTTTATTAACAATAAAGACCAGGCTCATTCCTTTAATAATAAGGAAGTTAATGCTGCTGTTCGAACTTTAGCTGTTAATTATAATCAGCAAAATAACTTTAATAAGAATAACACTTTTGAACTAAGATGTTCCAAAAGGATAAAAGGGAAATGGGCCAACCATCAACAATCTAGCCAATCCAGTTCTCAGGATTTTCACCCGCCTCCAGGCAGGAACCAATGGGGCTCGGTAAATGTGGGTGAGCCCTCTTGCAATTTCCTCCTGCGAGAGCACAACTGACAAGGGAGGACCTAGGGATTTGTTCTTCAGTGGATATGGTGGCTACAGAATTAATGGAACATTTTCCCCTGGTTTTAACCACTGTTTCACTCTTGTTTAATCTTCAACCAGAGAATGACTCTACAGTTGAGGATGTTATTTTGAATTCCCCACTGGAAAATGTTATTTTGCCAACCTTTCAGCCTACAGAGGGGTCCGAATTGACGATTGTTTCTAATGCACTTCGTGATTTTCAGATATATAATTTTTGTGATACACTTTTGGACACTACTATGGCTAATTTGCTGTCCAAACGTAGGACTTTTGTGCCTAGTAAAAGGGAAAATTTATTGAATACCTTAAATCTTTCATTAATGTTTGATAATACTTCTGTTCAAGGGGAAATGTGTAGGGTTTCAAGCGCCTATAACCATCTTTTGCATCCTTTATTATTACTTTTTGAAAAAATGTGTGAATTAGATCTGAGAAGTAGGGCTTCTTTAAAAAAATGTTGGTAAAGTTAATCACTTACATGAACAAGAGTGTTTATTACTTAATTTTTTGAATGAACAAAAAATATGGATTATGAAGACGGATAAGGAAGGTGGGCTTGTGGTGATGGATTTGTTTGACTATAGGAATAGGATGCTGCATTTATTGGATAACACAGCTTATGATAAAGTTTCTAGGAATTAATTAAATGTTGCTTATAAAAAGATCTATGGGCAGATTAGGGATAAGCTTATAGAGCAACGTATTTCTATACAAACATTTAATTACCTAAACATGACTTCCCCAGTACGACCTTGTTTATTTGGAGTTCTGAAATTACACAAAGATATTCAGAACCCCTTGATGCGGGCAGTTATTGATGGAAGGAATTCCATAACAGCCGCTTGTGCTAAGTTCCTAGATTTCACATTGAAGACGTTTGTGAATTCTGAGCAATAAATATGTAAGGACTCTTGGAGTTTTTTGACAGCTATTAATGATTTGTTTTTTGACCCCTCATGTAATTTTGCTACCATATATATAAAATATCTCTATACTGTGATACCACAAACTGAAGGTACCCAATAGATTTTGGAATTCTTGTCCAGAAAGGGGGTGCTGCAGGATGAGATTAACTCATATGAGGAGTTGTTTGAAATTGTGCTTAGTAACAACTATTTTTGTTTTGAAGGGGACTTGTATTTGCAGAAGTGTGGGGTGGCAATGGGGTCCTCTTGCGGAGCAATATTTGCCAATATTTTTATGGCAGCTTGGGAACACAAGTTTGTACTTAACAGTGTTTTTTCAGCTAATATTACACTGTATTTATGTTATTTGGATGATTTATTTGTCCTATGGAAAGGGGTGAGGCTTGTTTCAACAGCTTTATGGAATATATAAACGGGACTACCAAATATCTGAAATTCACTAAAGAGTTTACCATAAGGGGGATTTCCTTTTTGGAGGTAAACTTAGAGAAAGATGTTGCTAATGGGAAAGATATATAATTTTTTTTGGAAGAATACCTATTCCAACAGTTTTTTACATTATTCAAGTGCCCACCCCATCCATCAGAAAAGGTCAGTTGTTAAGGGGCAGCTCATAAGAGCTGCAAGAATGGTTTCTTTGGATAAGCACTTTAAGACTGAATGTTATTTACTGTATTCTATGTTTAAAAGGAGGGGATACCCCACTGATTTGTTGGATAATTTGAGAAATGAGATTGAATTAAAAAGAACAAGAGGGTATTTCCATCTTATTGTGGGGGGTTCGGTGACAACTGGTGACACTCAAGTTGGAATTAATTTAACTGATGTAGTGGTAACAGACCCAATTTCCCATGCATTAAATACCATACAGTTCATCACCCAATTTAGTACGGATTATGTAACTATCCGTGGTACCTTGCTTAAGAATTGGCCTATTTTGATGGAGGAAGAACATATAAGGAAAAGGCTAGGAACATTCCTGGTTATGGTATCTAGGAAAAGTATTAGTTTTAAGTTTTTATTGGAGAATTTGAATAGGATTCTACATTATAGAGATCTGAGAAGTATGGCTTTTTTAAAAAATGTTGGTAAAGTTAATAACTTAAATGAACAAGAATGTTTATTATTTAATTTTTTGAATGAACAAAGAATATGGATTATGAAGCCTGATAAGGGAGGTGGGCTTGTGGTGATGGATTTGTTTGACTATAGGAATAGGATGCTGCATTTATTGGATAACGCAGCTTATGATAAAGTTTCTAGGAATGAATTAAATGTTGCTTATAAAAAGATCTATGGGCAGATTAGGGATATGCTTATAGAGCAAAGTATTTCTATACAAGCATTTAATTACTTAAACATGACTTCCCCAGTTATACCTTTTTTATTTGGAGTTCTGAAATTACACAAGGATATTTCAGAACCCCCTGATGCGGGCAGTTATTAATGGAAGGAATTCCATAACAGCCGCTTGTGCTAAGTTCCTAGATTTCAAATTGAAGAAGTTTGTGAATTCTGAGCAACAAATATGTAAAGACTCTTGGAGTTTTTTGGCAGCTATTAATGATTTGGTTTTTGACCCCTCATGTAATTTTGCTACCATAGATGTAAAATATCTCTATACTGTGATACCACAAACTGAAGGTACCCAATGGATTTTGGAATTCTTGTCCAGAAAGGGGGTGCTGCAGGATGAGATTAACTCATATGAGGAGTTGTTTGAAATTGTGCTTAGTAACAACTACTTTTGTTTTGAAGGGGACTTGTATTTGCAGAAGTGTGGGATGGCAATGGGGTCCTCTTGAGGAGCAATATTTGCCAATCTTTTTATGGCAGCTTGGGAACACAAGTTTGTACTTAACAGTGTTTTTTCAGCTAATATTGCACTTTATTTACATTATTTGGATGATTTATTTGTCCTATGGAAAGGGGATGAGGCTTGTTTCAACAGCTTTATGGAATATATAAACGGGACTACCAAATATCTGAAATTCACTAAAGAGTTTACCATGAGGGGGATTTCCTTTTTGGAGGTAAATTTAGAGAAATATGTTGCTAATGGGAAATGTATATATAATTTTTTTTGGAAGAATACCTATTCCAACAGCTTTTTACATTATTCAAGTGCCCACCCCATCCATCAGAAAAGGTCAGTTGTTAAGGGGCAGCTCGTAAGAGCTGCAAGAATGGTTACTTTGGATGAGCACTTTAAGACTGAATGTTATTTACTGTATTCTATGTTTAAAAGGAGGGGATACCCCACTGATTTGTTGGATAATTTGAGAAATGACATTGAATAAAAAAGAACAAGAGGGTATTTCCATCTTATTCTGGGGGGTTCGGTGACAACTGGTGACACTCAAGTTGGAATGAATTTAACTGATGTAGTGGTACCAAACCCAATTTCCCATGCATTAAATACTGTACAGTTCATCACCCAATTTAGTACGGATTATGTAGCTATCCGTGGTACCTTGCTTAAGAATTGGCCTATTTTGATGGAGGAAGGACATATAAGGGAAAGGCTAGGAACATTCCCGGTTATGGTATCTAGGAAAAGTATTAGTTTTAAGTTTTTACTGGAGAATATGAATAGGATTCTACATGTATGGGCAGATGTGGTAGGTGTCCATATTACTTGAAAATCGACATTGGTAAAGGTTTTTGGATTGATGGGGATGAATATAGGATCAAAAATAAATTTGATTGTAATAGCAAGGGAGTAGTTTACTTGGCTACCTGTCAGTTATGTATGGCATTTTACATGTGCAAAATGGACCGAAGACTAAGGGAAAGAATCTATGAACATGAATATGCCATTAAAAAGGGACAAGAATCTAATGCCCTTGCAAAACATGTTAGACAAAACAAGGGCCACAGTTTTAAATACATGACAATGGACAGAATTATTTTAGGACCTAGAGGGTGGCCTCCGGAATTATTCTTGGAGAAAAAAAGAACTTTTATGGCGGTTGAGGCTTAATGCCTTTAAATGGCCAGGTCTTAATGACATGTGCTCTACTTCTTGTTTACTCAAGATTAGAGCTTTAGATAGATAGGTTACAGTGAATTTTGTATTTTATATACAATTTTTATAACTATATGAAAATGGTTTTGCAAGTTTTTATTGTGGATGTGTTTTAGGTTAGAAGAGGAATATTTTTAAAGTAACAATTTTAGTTACATTTAAAATTAAGGTTTGTTACTTTAAGCTTAGGGGAGATATAATTGTTTAATTGGTTCAATGAAAGTTTGTTGATTGATTGATGTATTTAAACTGTGCCTGTATTTGGTATGGTTATCTGAAGAAGTTCATTTTCTTGGATGAAAGCACTAATAAAGTCGATTTTCCAGAACATTTGCCTGGTTTACCTACAGCTATACTGCAATTATTTTTATCTACCTTAGAACTGAAACCAAAAAGCTAGAGACAAATTAAAATATATAATATAAGAACAGCTTATTAAGGCTAACCTACTAATCCAAACTTTATTAATTAAGAAACCAGCTCACTAACAAAGTGACTAATTAACAAACAAATAGATCTACCACTAGACATTTATTAGAATAAATATTAGTAAATTATAAACTGAAACACTTCTTTAACAAAGATCGCTTTCGTACCAAATAAATACTTCATCAGGTTTATATGTCAAAAAAACATCTAATATTAATGAACATGTGTATATATCTACAAGTGAACACCTAAGCAAGATGAAAATCATAGCTATAATTGCTAAGGTGGAAATACAGTTAAAATGTTTAAAAATAAAGCATTAAGGCCCTGGGGATCTATTAAAGTGTGGCATCTAACTAAGAAAATACTTAGTTTAAATGAGTAAAAGTATCAGAAAACAGCACCAATGTCAGTTATTTTCATTGTAAAATATTTACAATGTTTGACATTTGTTTATGACAATATTAGCATGTATAATATTAATGTGTAAGGTCAGCATTAATCAGTGCCATATCAATCTTTTAATAGTCTTTTAAACAGTGGGGGCAGTTTCTCGAGTTCTAGTATGCTTTTTATGGAGCAATAATAATTAAGTCCCGGTTTTCTAAAAGAGTTCAGTTTTAGCTGCCACAGTAGTCCATGTTTTTCTAAAAAGATTAGGGATGTCTCCTTCCAGTTCCAAAAGCTCCACACGATCAATAATTTGAAATTTAAAGCCAGTGTGTCTTTTGTGAAGCTGCAGGTGCCAAACCAGTGCATTATTCTTGCACTTAGCTCTAATTTCGGAAAGATGGCCAGAAATCCTTCTTTTAAGCCTGTTGAGCATTTTCCCCACATAAAATGCTTCACAGTCATTGCAGCTTGCCCTGTAAACCACCTGCATTGAGTTACAGTCACCTCCTGCATTAGTTTTAATCAGTTTCTTTATTAATGATGCTGTGATAGTCAACAGTAAAAATCAAGCTACACCTGTCTTTAGATTTGTTGCCCATAGATTTCTTTAAAACCCTCCTATAAGGACTGTTAAGTGCTGGTGAATTTGTACTTTTTAGTTTAATTATAGGTTCCAGAATGCTTCTTAACATATTGCTTTTGTATTCCCTCAGCAAAAAATAATTTTCAAGATCATACTTCTAGATGCAGACCTGAGCTAGGCTTACCATCCCATATTAATTATTGTCCCAGCTGCCCATGCCTCTCTACCAGCTGCATTTTGAATCAGCTGTATGAAGCATGAAGTAATATGCTGCATAGCTGCCATCTGTACCTCTATCTGTCAAAGCAGTTCGCTGTGAGGCAATTTTTTTAACAACTGAGTGGTTTACTCTGCCAGCTGTCATTAAAAATGGGTCATATTCATGAGGTAGTTATGTTCCTACTAGTGAACACATCATGTGGTCTGTTACTGTAGAATTCCTGTCTGGAACATGCATTGCTAGACTCTTGTCAGAAGGCTCCCTTTTGGCAGCTGCCACTACAGAAATTGAATAAACAAGAAGAACTTAATTTAAAGAAGTATATGATTGAACGGTGGGAGGATCTATTCTGGTTTCCTTGGGGGTGGGCTCATCCACATCATTTTTTTGCCAAGGCCTTTCTACAACCAAGTCTATCATACAATCAGCTTGTGTGACCACCCAAGATATAGGCAGGGTACTCTGAAAGGTCTCTTGGAGGATCAGTTCATCAGTAGTGGTGGAGAGATGGAGGCCAATGGCCCAGGATCCCCTCTGCCTCATCAAATCCATAATCTCCCTAAATTTGGTGTCTTCTAGAGGGGATTGTGTGGAACCCTCCCCTTCACTGAAATGTTATATATAATGTGGAGGACTCTGATGGAGAGTTAAAGTACTTCCTATTGCACCTTCTCTTCCTTGGAATGCTTGGAGTGGATTTGTTCAAATATTCTGAGGGAGAGTATTCCCCTGAAGGGTGGGATCTATGATGGCCTTTCAAGCTGACTAGTGCCTGGCTGTCCTTTTCAAAAACTAGAAACAATCAGTGCCAAGGCAGTCAGAGCCATGACCAACACTGACTCTGAAACAGTGCTGAGACCCTGACCCTGACACCCAATGCCAAAGGTGTGACTGGTGCGCAAGATGTTTTTTGCACCAAAGGATCAAAGTCTGATAACATTCACACTGACAATGGCCCCAAGGAAATCAGAACCAACCACAGAGACTAGCCACTGACCACGATCCCATGGTGAGTAGTGGTCTTTGACACCAAAGGGGTCAGTTCTGAGGCTACTGGCACCAAGGGGCTCAGTGGCCATGGAAGCAAGCCATCATGGAGGGCTAGTGCCAAAAAAGGGCACAGGAAACGAGCATAAGATGTGGAGGGTAAAGGTCCTTCTCTAGCCACTCTAGATATCAAGAGGAAAAACAGAACACTTAGCTCAATTTGTACCTTAACTAAAGTCCTCATCATCTGGTTCTGATCCATATGAGGAGTCCAAAAAGACATTGTCAACCTCATAGAAAGGGTAAAAAAGTGACAAGAATCCAAATATCTAGATAACTCTTGCCATCATGAGAAGCTGCTCACTTTCCTACAACAGAATGAGATGTTTTAGACATTTTGGCTATAGATAGTCATGATAAGTTTAATGGGTGAGGCTTCTCTTCTGGGAACTTTGGTTGAAAATGCCTTGTCAAATTCCCTGATTTTCATTTCTTCCAACTTTCTTTTTTTCCCACATTTTTTTCCTTCTCTCTATCTTGCCTCTTATCCTCTAATATCAACACATTCTTGTGCTTCTGCAGGGTCCTCGAGTGAATGTTTTTGCAGATCTTACAATCTATTTTGAGGTACTGTACCCCCAAGCATACTACACATTAATCGTAAGTGTCCTGAGTGGGATCTTGTGGCTGCATTTGAAGCACTTTTTAAAGCCAGAGGCTTTATCCTATTATATGTGATCTTGAAGAACACTCTATAAGAACTGTGAGTAAGAGTTACCACTAAACAAAAAAAAAAACTAATAGTCAACAATAACTCAACAATTCTGTCAAAAAGAGAACAGCAGCAGTATGAAGAAAACACTACAAGCTAAGCTGCTAAATCCTAGCTAGCTGTCAAGAAAAAAGGGACAATGAAGTATATCTTGTGAGATCTAACTTGGAGCAGGAAGGTAACTACATTTTGACAAGAAATTTTCATAATAATACATTATGAATTAAATTTTCTGAAAAAGAGATAACCAATATATAGGCAGGGTAGTCTAAAACCCAAAACAGAAGGTATAACTGGTGTCCAGGATGGCTTTTGCACCAAAGAAAGCAGAAACTAAACCGGTTAGTTAAAACTAACCTATTTATCCTGAACTACTTCAAAAAACAGATAGCATAGAAGAAAAATTAGTTTGATTAGTCTCACAGTGAGAGATCTGCATCCATAGCTGATAAGGAGCAAAGAAGATCTGGAAGACAGAGTGAAACAAAGAACATTGTGGGAATTAGGGAAGGAGTTTGAGCTTTGGGAAAAGTAATGCTGGAATCAATACTGCCTTCGGTGACCAGCCTTTTGGTTTCCAGTGTACATACTGGACCATGTAAGGTATTTAGATTTTCCTTGACTCTGTAAAATCTTTTGGGTTTCCTGGCAATGGCTATGAACTGGTTTCACTAAGGCATTATCAACGGTATTCTTTAATACCTTGCAGGCTTACAAGATGGAACGGATATCTGTTGACTTTGGTTCCTCAATGCCAGTGGTTTTAGGTATCCTTTTTGGATCTCTGATAATTCCAAAGGCCCCAGTTTAAAATGTTCTCACATTAAATAGAAGGTCTCTACAAAAAAGACATTATCAGGGACAGTAGGTAAGAATTACTCTTCCTCACCTGTCATGCATAGAGAAAAATGGTTGCCTGGATGTTTGGAATGAACAAATATGGAGAAAGTTGCCTTTTCCTTTTGGCATGAGGAATTAATCCTAAAACTAAAAGCTTTTCTGGGAGGGAGTGTCATAATGTGTCCTCTGCTGTACTGCTACATATTCCTTGATAAACTGCCTATAATTAAAATCGAATGAAAGTTGAGAGGCCAAAGTAGGCATCGGGGGACCTGGCATCTCTGGCACAGTTATCTGTCTCACAGAGTATAAGGTTGAAGGCTAAGCATTCTTGGTATTTTTAACAGGAATAATTTAAGTATGCGTGTATGCATGCTTACTGGAGTAGAGCACTGATCAATGCTAACCAAGAAAACATCAGTTTGGGACAACAATGTGATATAAAAGAAATTTAGCAAGACAGAGTGTATAAATATTTTGGAATTGATGAAGGATTAACAATAAAACATGAACAAATGCAAATAAAACTTAGTAATGAATACTTTAGAAGACTTAAATTAATCCTAAAAACAGCACTAATATATAGGAACAAAATCCAAGTTATAAACCACTTTGCTCTTCCTGTCCTAACGTACAGTTTTGGAGTGACTAACTGGCCCCAAAACATGTTGGACAGATTACACAGGAAAACAAGAAGGATTATTCATGCTCACCAAATGATTTATAAAAATCAGTGCATACCAAGATTATATATTCCCAGTTCTGAAGGAGGGATGCTGACTTCACAAGACCCAAATGTAGTGAAAGTTTTGAAGCATGAGGAGAATAAATCTAAGATGACTTCTCTGCTTGTCTAGCAGAAGCATATCGGCATCAAGCAGGAATGAAAATCAAACCAGAAGTAAATAAAAATCAGGCAGCAACTAAATGTGCCAAAAAACAAAAACAAAAGAAAGGATATAAGGTGAAGGACAAGATAAGGAAGCAAGAAATGTGGAAAATGCATAAATGTAGTTGCAAGTACAGAAAACTTCTGGAAGAACCTCATACTGATCAGGAATGAATGCAGGAATGGTTAAGGAGAGGCGAATTCAAACCAAGAGATGAAAGGTTAATATTGGTGGCACAAGATAGTGGGCACATACATGTTGGTTTACAAAGTCCATTGAACACATGGGAGAAGCAGACAAATGTAGGTTGTGTAAAACAGAACTGGATACAGCTGCACACCTCATTGCTGGTTGTGATATACTAACGGCAGACAGACTGTATACTGAAAGGCATAATAATGTAGCAAGCCAGTTGCACTGGGGATTGTGTAAACATTATGGCATTGAAGTGGCTGAAAAACACTGGAAACATAAGCCACAAAGCATTACAGAAAATGATGACGTATACATCATATGGGATCATCCAGTACCAACAACTCAAAAGATAGATGCTAGAAAACTGGAAATAGTGGTCCATGAAAAGAAGACAAAAGTAGCATTGATCATTGAAATTGCCACACCCATTGACTACACGTTTATATCACGTTATCAAACGATGAAAATAGCGAATGCTATTTCATCGGCCCC
This sequence comes from Protopterus annectens, assembly GCF_019279795.1. NCBI lineage: Eukaryota > Metazoa > Chordata > Ceratodontiformes > Protopteridae > Protopterus > Protopterus annectens. Next base: position 997,405,401 of record NC_056743.1, on the reverse strand, counting down.
AAAACATGTAAACATGAAAATATCGAACATTCAGAAGAGCAAATTTTTAACCCATGGAAAAAATTTGCTGCTCCGAAACACATACACACAACACAAGCACATCAAACAAACAGCAACCACACACATACACTTAAATGCCTACATCTAACGCTACACTAAACTAATCAAACAGTATTATCTACCCACTTACCTTAACCCAAACCCTAACCCTAAGGTCTGTCACTATCGCACACTACCTAACCCGTGCCCTAACCCTAACTCACTTAAACCTCCCCTAACCCTAAAGTCTGTCACTATCGCACACACACCTAACCCGCTCCCTAACCCTAACTCACTTAACCCGCCCCTAACCCTAACGTACAAACAATCGCACACTTACCTGAACCCAACCAGTAACTTTCCACCAAAGCGCTAAGAATAGCGAAGCCACAGAAATGGCCAACTGAATTCTTTCCCGAGGAAAGAATTTGCTATTCTGCAGATTTGCTATTCTTAGCGTTCGCTGAATAGTGTTCGATGTCAGAACATTTGAAGTTTTAATACTTTGATGTTCTGATATAGACCCTTGATTACAGTGTCTTGCATACAGACAGACGCAAAGTCATAAAATAGCAGGATTTGCAGGCAGAAATGAGAGCAGTGTGGAAGAAAGATACCCAGACAGTTCCAACAGTAGTAGGAGCAACTGGTCTTATAAAAAATAATCTACAGTCGTATTTAGGTATGTTACCAGCACATGTAACTCCATACAAATTGCAGAAGGAGTCATTACTGGGCACATTGCGGGTACTGCGAAGAGCACTTCTGGCTGATATCAAAGATTGAAACAATACTAATTTCATGAACTTTAATTGTACTTTGACTTAGGAATGGGGTCCACTCCCGTCATGGTATTAGAAACCCAAAAGATTTGGAGAAATTAAAAAAAAGCTGGAGTAGATCATAGATCAAAGCTAACCAATTTCAGGCCTAGCTTGGGTAGCAGAGTACAACAGATATAGGCATGGTACATGCAAACAAAAGAGATATAACATAAAAAATAATACATATGATATAGATGTAGGCATAGTATATGCAAACAAATGAAACATGACATGTTAGATATTAATGCATAAGAGTCACA